>NW_005054411.1:1496472-1498422 GCF_000277835.1 Geospiza fortis
AGCAGGAATCTTATTTTCCCCTGACTCTCCTACACTACAGAAGACAAGGTTTTATAAACCCCTCTGTAATGTGGGCTCTGCTGTCACCTGAATAGTATTTAATTGCATGTGCTCCACTTTGAGTTCATATGATTTTCAAGCACAAAATTATCAAAACTGCATTAATTATTCTAAGTGAAGTGGCCAGTTACTTACTGCTCCTGGAACTACTCTGAACAACAATCCCGGGGCATCCTCAGACATAATTGTGTTTTTTCACAGCTGTGCTCAGTGCTGTGAGCTCTTACCTCTTGGTCATCCAGCAATACAGAGATATGTTCTCCCTCTCAGTTATTTCTAATAAGCTCACAATTTAAAGCAGAATTCCATTTTATTGGTTCCAATTGACCTTCCATCATCAACTACTTAGACTGTAATCCCATTTCTATTATTAAAGTCCAAGCAGTCTTTCTGAATTATACTCCTATGTCTCTCTGAGCTGCTTATTGTGGGAAAACCACCCTCCTTCTCCCATTCAACCTGTCCTTTGCCTTCTTGTCCCATGATGTCATCAAAAGATTTACTTGGCATTAACAATAAGTTATATGACCTACTGCATTTTATATAATAATTTTACAAAATTATCAAATAGTTAAATGTCTACTACATTTTAGCTCCTCTTCCATGGTAATTAGAATTTCCAATTAAATTATTAACTCTTAATTATTTCTCAGTATCAAATGGTCCTGGTCTACACCAGGTAATAGTCTTGTAAGAAAGCAGATCTTAACTTTCTCCGAAAGTACCTATCCCTGTTATTTTATTTTAAAAATTACTTATTTAATTCATTTTATGATAATACTGATGAGAGTTAGAGGCTGAATGCACTCCCTTGGAAACACACCAGTTACACCATAAAGGAAATGATCAGTATTACCAAACACTGAAGATTTTATTTCTTGCTGCAGACATATACTAAAGGATAATGAATAGCAATGCTTTTAGTGTTCCTTGAGATGTGTTGTGAATTCTTACAATTCAATAGTAGAAAGTAAACATAGCCTCTACAGTATTGAAATCACACAAATATTCTGAAATTTTAAAAATTGATATTTCTTAGCCAAGGCAAATGAGTCCCGATATCTCTATGTAATCTAATTTATTTTGCTTCACCCAAAAGTATCCAACTAAGTCAAGACAAGAACTTGTCAGCTTTACCACAGCTGTCATTTTCCCATGCTTTTAACAGTCAAGGAGTTACTGCAAAAAATCTGTAGGGACAGGCTGATTATTAATTGCGCACACAAACACACACATAAATCCCTTTGAGGCATATTAGCTTTAAAAGTAAACTTTTGTCACCCAAAATGGCTCATGAAATATGCAACATATATTACAAATAATTATTCATCAGACATATCAGATAGTAATAACTGATGACTTTAATTGCTTAATTTCAAAATATGACATTAACATACACACAAAACATAGGGGAAATTAATTTTCTATAGCATGAGTTTTGTTGTCACATGAACCTACCAAGCCCAGGGCTTTGTAGCCCTTGAAAATGGGAATTTTCACCTTTGTCATCAATTTCCTATCCTGTTTGGCAAAAAAATTATATGATACACTAATGATTATATGATAACTATATGATAAACTAATCCATACAGTAGAACATGCTGAATAAGAACATTTATTAGCCAGAAACTTAATTTCTGGTAATCTTCTGGATTTCTACATTTCCCTGACACTTTGAACTTATTTGTGAACAATTCTGAACTTCAAGGACACTTTGAAATCAGTTCCAAGTTATTTAAATACTTATACTTTAAACATATCAAACCAGATTCATCTGGCTGCACTAAGGCAACGTTTTTGACTCTGAGCATATCAACTAAGCATACATAATTGGCTATAGAGGGGTAATTAATTCAATTGTTGCTTAATACAAGTGTTTGGTCAGCACAG
>NW_005054411.1:1498491-1505570 GCF_000277835.1 Geospiza fortis
TGGTGTGTATTTGCAGTCAGGTCTTGCATTTCATCAAGAATTTTGCCAAACCAGACTCACTTTCCAAGCAAAGGTTTGATCAGCTGTTGAATGCAGAGCCATCCTTGCAGCCTTTTTTCATCCAAAACCATGGATAGGGATTTTTTTCTACTTTGATCTCACACTATGTTTTGTTTCAGGAATTGAAAATCAGGACTCATATTTGTGGCTGCCAAAATGGTGCACCAGATTTTTCAACTGCCCTTACAATAGAGGCATACAAAGAACAGGAAGTAAAAAGATCTGCTTTCCCTGCCTAATTTATTAATATTTTCACATTGCTTTTTGTAGGAACAAAATAATCAAAATGCATACATATATAGAGAGATCTGTCAAATAGATAGAGATAAGAGAGACTTTCATAAGCATATATAGATATCTACACTTTCATAAGCATGTAATACAATATACTATATTCCTTAAAGATGCAGCAGTTTTATGCCTCTTTTGTTTCCTTTACCTCTTTCTCAGTGCTATAATGCAATCCTGTGTCTGAGCACCAGACTTCAAATGAGAGATCTATTCAAAACATGCACAGACAAAATAAGTGGTTTCCTTAGTAATGGAAACTATGTGAAAGCCTCTGAAACAACTCCTCCTCCAGTAAGTCACGGTGTACATGATCCTTTCTACTCCCAGCTTATTGATTTAAAGATAGCTTTACATTTAAATAAAAATATTTAATGTGTACAGTTTTTGGAAGTGAAACTAGAGATGAGAGGGAAGACATTTACTACATTCCTAGTTACATTGTTTGGGTTTTAATCAGTATGGATGTTCTATGTTACAGTCACCTTTTAATTAATTTTCTAGATCTGCAAGTTGAAAAAAATGAAATTGTATAACTAAACTCTAAGGGCTTCACTTAGGTACCCATTACACTCCCATAGTTTAGTGTACTTTATTCAAATTAACATTAGGTAACCATATTCTGAGGACACACTGCACTTCATTGTGCTCTTTCTTGTCATCACCACGACAAATTCATGCTGTTAATGGCATGGGGAAATAACTGATACCTCTCTCAGTCTCACAGTAAAAGTAACTAAAAGCAAAATGACATTCTAGTTCTAATATTTAGCTTAGTGACTAAAGTTTTCTAAATCACCAGTACAGCTCTTGTGCAAATACTTATGAAAAGTAGAAATTTAGAATTTCTATTGTTTTCCACCCATTTTAATAGTAAACCACAATAAAATGCAACAAGAATAATTTTTTTAGTTTCATCAAAAAAGTTTAAAAATTCAAGTCTGAAGATCTGTCCTTGAGAAACACACACACTATATATCACATTTATTGCCACAAATGTGGCATTATCAGGGAAGATGGCTAAATTTAAAATAATTTTTTTACTTAGAGAAGGAGGCTCCTTTTCACTGATCACATACTATTTGCCAAACCACAGCATCAACAGAAAAAGTAAAAACCTGTTTCAGATAAAATATCAATTAATGTTCCATAGAAAGGCAAAAAGATATGAGCAAAGAAAAGGAAAATGGCTTCTCTCTAAGGAGAGAAATTTCCAGACCTATCACCATCCAATTACAACAAACTGACAGCAGGGTGGAAATTCTAGGCCTTACATTCAAATCATTATTGCCACTATTTTCTTCCTCAGCCTTAGAACAGATTAGCTCCAAGAGCTATGACACTGACTGCTATATTCCATGCACATTCTGGGTCCCACAAACGAGGATCACAAACAAGCAGATCCATCAGAAATCTACAAGGGTATCTCAGTCATAAAGATCCACCACAGAGAAGATCGCAGTTAGTTATATCCAATTAACGAAGGCTACAAAACCTGAGATGTCACCACAAGACATAAACTTTGTGAGATGAAATCAATTTTTAAACATATACACTGAGCTTGAAAATTGCTTTACAGATATTTCATCAGCCTTATCCAGCTGCATATAAAGATTCTCTAGCTGCTTTTTACTACTGTGTCTTCATTAAGAATGCCATGTGATGCAGCAAGGTTGTGGTTGCTATGTGTGACTCACTTCCAGCCTTCTGCAGATACTGGTATGCCAGGGATTCTTGCCTATTAGAATAGGGTCAAGGATGAAAATTAGAACTCAGATATCCCCCTGTGTTGGACCTAGTAGGGATAAAACTTGTTAAGATTTTCAGACCTCAAGCCACTCCTGCAGAAGGCTGACTATGGCTCTGGGACCTATAATGAGGAAAGAGACTATAGCTTTTGCCTGGGATGTCATACTTTTTGTTTCCTAGAAAACAGTTGCTACATGAACAGGCAAGTTTTCTGGAATAGGAAATATCTCCTTGATCACCAAGATCATCTCCTCACCCCTGATTTCATTCAACCCCATCACACATGACTGAATTTGCCTGTACTATAAGGCTCTTTACTATGCAGTTCCAGATTTTGCCAAGTCATATAGCACCTACTACCTACATAACATTTAAAGAAGTAACTGGGGCTTTGTGCATAAGTAAATTTTTCCTTATGTGAAAATTCTTTACAGATTTGTTTCCATCTGCTTTTGCTCTATTGTATCAACACTAACTCTCAGATCTGATAAAAGAAATTTCATAGCAGGTTAAGTAATCTGATACAGCATTTTTCATTATGAAGCGCAACTCTAGAAATTTGAATTCATTGTTGGCAACAAGCCTTTCATCTTCAAAAAAGACAAAGAACAAGAGCCAGAAATGTTTCTTCTGTTTATCACTGAAAAAAAATTATTCCATTTTGGAGAGATACATATCAATAAAAATTAGTCTGGATGGGAGCATAGCCCTTTTAGGAAAACATCAATAGTCTTGCCATGATAATGCAAGGTTGTCAAATGCACATGACAATGTCAGATTGATAACATTGGACTGAAAATGCTGGCAGAACAGGGTTACATGAAGTGGTGGTCTTCCAGGCAAATCATACAATGACAACCAGCTATAATTTGTAAGTCAGTTAATTTATTAATTGACACCACAGCACAGATTTCTTTGAAACTGACCTTCACTCAGAAAAAAATACTCCACAACCCACATGGAAGATATAAAAAGGCGTGCTTTACAGAACTGGTGAGAATTAATCTGTCAAACAAAACCCCACCAGCTCACCTCTTTTTTACTCAATGGGCTACAAGAAGAATGAGCCTCCTCCTTGTAGTCATGGTGCCTCAGAAACCAAGATAGGAGCACATGTAGTTATAAGTGATAAAGCTGTTCCAAAAGTGTTGTCTCTTTTACTCATGGCCATAATCTGTATGAATACACACTTAAAAAAATAATTTCCAATTTCTGATATAAAGTGTATCATCTTAGAATTTAAATCAAATAGTTGTGGTATTTTTACTGTAACTGCACAGTATTTATCACAGTTTTTAACTACACTTGCTGCATTCTAAACAGAGCTGTGTTCTCAAAGACTGAAAACACTAGAAATGGCCATGGGTAATCCTGAACCAGCAAAAAAGGATATGGAGGCCTAGGGATGCTCTGCCTTTCTACATAATGAAAAAAGGAAAAAGTTTTGAAATCATCTTCCAATTTTGAGAAAAATGTAGACACAGAATCATTGTATTTAAATAACTAAGGGATTTATGGATTGTGTTTATTGTCCATTAAAACAAATAATTACTTAGTTTATTTAATGTGAACTCAGTAATCAGATAAAATGTATGCTAAATAAATTGCTGGAGTTAGTCTGCATTAATTTCATTGTCTCTCTATCAGTCTGAGAGAAGTTTTTTCTATCCTGTAACCTATTAAGCTATATATATGATTTTCATAAAATTGATTACATTGCTATTTTAAAACCATTAAGCATCACAGTGAAATCAGCAGAAAAATATCTTAATGAACTTTAATAATGATAATTGTTTTGGTTATAAAAGATACTTTTCTCCTGCAGATAGTTTTAAAAAATATTCTTTAGCATTACCTAAATAATAAAATTCAATTACTTCACTTTTTTTTACAAAACAGAATTTTAGTGTGATTTAATAACATTTTAACTAATATGTAAATGTATGCCTATCAAGGAAGTACTTTAATTGCATATATAGTCTATCATAAGAACTCACTTTCTTTATGCAAGTATACTTTAGTTGATTTAATTATCTAGCCCTCTAATTACACAGTCCATACCAATCAACCAAAATGAAGCACTTCTCTAATCTTAATTTCACATGTCAAATCACTGAATATGTTTTTGCATGATTCTCATGTTAATTAGAAAGCCAAATTTTGAATGAATGAAAGCAAGTTCATGAGGAGGCTAGGGGCAAAACCCAAGAAGGATTTCACACAGGGCAATGCTAGTCCCTATCTATTTACCTTTCTCCAGATCATCTGTTTCTCCACTGGATGAGATAGGAGTTTTAGTTGCTTTAGTTGTTTTTAAAAGAACATTTCCAACTTTGTCCAAATTTTTTGAAATATTCTTTTCTCTTACTGCCCCCACAATCCCATCCCTCTAGCACAGGTTAATATCTTTTGCGGGGGCGAGGTAGGAGAGGGCTGAGATCAGGAAGGATTTCCATTTTTTTGTGGGAGCTACCGTGGCAAGAGGTCTTACTCTTCTGGCTTTGGGTTGTGCTTACTTAAAACATCCTGAGCATTATCCCATCCAACACAGGACATTATGTTGTGCAGCAGGGAAAGCTTGTAGGCTGACTTGGAAGTTTAAAATGGCTTGAATTTGCAGCTCATGGTGGTGAACATCACATACATCAGAGACTCCAAGAGCCACCTCGTGGGGCAAAGGAGAAACAAGGTTTCACCAGTGAGCCCTGAGGCTACAGAACAATGATGTGACATCTTTCTGATCTGAGTTTTCCCTGTCCCAACCTCAGGCAAGAAGACCTGAAAGGTAACCAAAGATGGATTTGCCCAAACTTTTTCATAATAACTCTTTAGGTCACATTAGAAAAAATTTGAATATCCATAACAAAGAATGAGAGAAAATAAAAAGACCACGTGGCCTTTCCCTGGCCTAGAGTATCTCACCTATTTGCAGCTAATCAGTCACATAAATGCTATTATTTCATCTATGAAACAGTCCCACTCAGTTGGATGAGCGAAAAATGAACAGCACACATCTTTGAAAAAATTTAACTCTTTGTTCACTGTAGCTAGCTTAAGTGCAGTATTCAAAAATTTGAGGCAGAAGGAAAAGACTACTTAAATATAGTCACAATGTAGGTACCAGTGAGCCTAACAGGAGTAGTTTTGTAAAATTTGCCCTAACCAATTATAACAACCTGAAATTTATTCAGAATGGTGGCATTCATTTAATTCAATTTTCATAAAAAGTGATTTTATTAAGAATAAAATTATTTTCTTACTAAATAAAAACAAAAATAATGCAGTCCAAGATCTGATCCAAAGTGAATTAAGATGTGACTCAGTATTCATAAATTAGCAACTATTTTATTGTAAAATTTTGGTGCTATTGCTGTAGCAAAAAGTACACTAATTCACACCATTTACTAATCTTCAGAAAATATTCATACTGTTATTAGACAAGAGCATGAGCCTTTCTTCAAAGCAGATGAGTGTGAAGTGAGAACCACATCTCACTTCAGTCCACTAGAGGGTGGCCTGACTTGCTCAGGGCTGTGGGACTGAACTCACGCAAGAGATCCAACATTTTCTTCTTTTTGACCTGTTGATAACCAATTCTTTGTGCTTCATTATTAATCATATCCTATTATAAAGTAATTTCTTTTATATAAACAGTATATATGATAAAAAACCTTTTCCTAACAACATTTGTGTCATTTATTGTTCTATATATTTAGGAGAAGGGGTGATGATAATCAGAAATTATTCTACAGTTTTTAAAACCTTCATAGCTTGTATGCCCTTTGGTCACAGACACAGAATAAACAGGGGAAAAATAAATCATTCACCAAAGAGGATGGCATAAAGAAAGAAGAAAGAAAGGGAAGGAAAATTCTGGGCATCCATTGTTTATATAATTGGATGGCCACAAAAGACAGACTCAAGCAGTGAGAGATTGAGAAAAACTGACTTCTTATTTAACCAACCCCTTTCAGAGTTCATTTAAAAATTTTATTTCTCAGGAAGATGTATTAATGCTCTTACTTTCTACTGATAAGCACAGGTAGTAAAATGCAATATTTGACAAAATTTGGAAGAGGAAGAATATGTAAAATATTTTCCTATCTTAAGCTTAAAAAAAACCAAAAAAGGCACCAAAACTGGGAGCAAGGCACAGCACATTTTTCCTGAACGGTTTCATCACACAGTATCCTCTGAACTACAGCAGCCTTTGCAGAACTTCAGTGATCTCTAATAAGTTGTTCTGAGTACAGATAACAGCCCTTAAAGGGAAAAAAAATAAAAAATAAAAAAGGGGGTGGGGGTAGAAAATGTGGACCTCCCAATCTGTTGTGTACAGACAGAAAGCATGCCCCGTAGCTCCCAGAGATCGGAGGAGCTATCTGGGCGCGTTCACGGGCTGGTGCGGTGCTCCCGTCCCCGAGCCGCAGCGGTGTCACGTACCAGACATCTTCCCACGGCCACGCAGCCGCGCACTGCGCGCATCTGGGCGCGCCAGCACCGCTCCTCCGGGGAGCGCGGCTCCGCTATTAATGACCGCTCAGCAGCAGCACCGTGTCAGTGTGACAGCCCAGCGCCTGAGCCGTGCACCGCTAACCACCATGGAAACAAGGAGAAATAAGAGCAGCTAGCGAGCTGCTCTCTCCCCCGCCTTTCTCTCTCCGCTGGATTGCGAGCCTCAGACAGCCAGGCAGCAACAGCGCCTGGCAAACGCAAGGGATCTCAGCTGGCAGCACGGAGAGTCTCTCATGTTGTAGGATATCAATAGATACATCTCTGTATTATAGACTGTTAGACACACGCATGCACCCCGACTCACACCCACACGTACATGTGTGCTCGTCTATACCGACTCTGGCTTTAATACAAGTATATCGCTACCTGAACTAAGGATTCAAAATTACTGAGATGCAAGAACTCCTCCAGCTCTGAAACTACTCTTATTATAGGGTAAGTTCCTCTTTATTTTCAATTTTATTCTG
>NW_005054411.1:1505597-1536307 GCF_000277835.1 Geospiza fortis
TTCACATATTACTTCCTGAACAGAAATGCAAACGCAATATGCTTTTTATGCCAGAGATAATCTAAGCATGCTTGCAATAGTATTAGATCTGTGCATTTGTTAGCTTGAAAGAACATCAAAGGATAAAAAAAATGTAAAAGAAGAATGTTTCCACTGGTGTTTCAGAGGCAATATTAAATTAAACACTTGCTCTGCGTTTTGAAACCAATAAAACAAAATACAGGACAGCTTCCTTTCTTCTCTCCAGTGCTAGGATTAAGGGAAATGCTGTTTATGTCAAGACCTAAAACCACTGAGCAATGAGGCTGAATGAGCATATCACAAACAGTTATTGAATTTCTGCCAGGCTACATCTTAAGGATTGTGGCAAATGACTTTGCTTAAAAACATCCCCTTTCCAGTCAGAAGGGACACTGTGAATGTCTGATTACTGATGCAGCTGGAACTGACGTTAGGTAAAAAGGATCACATTAAGCGGAGGAGTTCTAATCTTCTTTGGTAATTAACAGGATCTCAGCAGGGTGTCTCTATTTACATGGAAGGAGAGTGTTTAAATCCATCACTATAAAAGCTCTGCCTGTTTTAGTATAGCAAGGCTCAGAACTGTTTGCCTTTGCTTTCCATGTCTTTGTTTTCACATGTCTAGCTGGAGTTTTTGCCCAGCACTGCTGATGAGAAAGAGAACCCAACACAGGGGGAAGGAGAAGGCAGCAAATGAAGGGGGCTAGAAAAATATCAGTGATTTTCTATTTAACCAATCTAATCAACTTAAAATTCCAGGCTAGCACTACAGTTGTCTAATGTGCTTGTGCTTATGCATGTGTATGTCATTTCTTCCATGCAGTATCAGAGTACCTCAGTATCCTTTAGATGAAAACACATTTGGTAAAGTGCATCAGCATGGATCTGTGATTCATGCATCAGTGAAAGACAGAGACAGATTTTACTTTAAACCATGAAAAATACAGGTTAGCCCTCTAATGCATGCTTCAAAGTGAAAAAAATACAATCTGCATCTTCCTGTATGCTTTTGTTTGCTTTTTGGAGTACTACATCTGTATTAAAAAACATCTCAGTATTTTGATTATTTTCCTACCCCTTTTTCTCCCTTCAGCCCCCTCACTCCTGTGAACTCTGGAGAACATCATAAAGATTCTGTTCCTTTGCACCAATGTAATTATTTACTTGTAATTTTAGAGCTACTATGTTCTGAGAAACAAACTGTGAAAGAACCATCAACAGATAGCCACTGGCTTTAAGACTGTCACCTTTCCAAAAATGTCAGGAAATGGGTAGCTTAACAATACTTATGGTAAGAAGTCAATTAATTCAGGTGACCTTTGTAAATGGTGACAATAAAGCAGCTCTGACAATATGCCACGGCATTCGACATTCCCTCTGGAAAATGAATGAGCTTAAGAAGAGGTTTTCTTTTCAGAGTACAAAATGAAAGGTACTGAAGCATTAGCTCCTGCTATTGGCAAGCTTGCTTCCTCTATTTTAGGTGGTCTGTGAAACCTGTTTAAAGCAAGCCGACTTATTTTATTATATGAAACACAATCTCTGGTCTAATTAATTAAATATCCTGTTTTCATTCACACGGCATGTGCACAACAAGCATTTCCAGCTCCTGGTTTGGATTTTTACAAAACGTGCTATAAAATAAGTAGAGAAAACCTGATTCTGATCTCTTCATGCTATCTGCAAAGGACTACTCAGGAAACTTTTTCTACATGCTTCACTATCTTCTCAGCTATTCTGAATGTTTATCCTCATTCATTTTTAATGTAGAAAATAAGTAAATATGAGTAACTTTACAGAAATGCATCTTGGGTTTTGCCACATATACTCTAACGTGCTACTTCAAAATATAATACAGATAGCCAGAGAGCTTTAGAAAAATATGGCCATTTCAATCATACATGTACAGAAAACATGCTGTAGATCAAGCTTCTCTACACAGCACAGACATTCTTAACCAGCAAAGCAGGCAAAATGTATGGTGACTGTATTTTGGTTAATACTCCCTCAGAGCTTCTGCAATAATGTTGTAGTGTCAGCCAACGACTGGCTGATGTTGTTATGGTAACCCCAAAGTCCCGTCTTTTAGGGTGGCAGCTCTGAGTATGACATCAGAGCACGCCTGCTTGGAGTACCCTGAA
The DNA here is from genome assembly GCF_000277835.1 of Geospiza fortis. Taxonomy (NCBI): domain Eukaryota; kingdom Metazoa; phylum Chordata; class Aves; order Passeriformes; family Thraupidae; genus Geospiza; species Geospiza fortis. The sequence continues at coordinate 1,507,760 of NW_005054411.1, forward strand.
GTGGGTGAGTACTTCATTTTTGCACCTGAACTAGACCACATCAACTAAGCAACATTGCTACCTGGAATGCAGATCAAAAATATAATGTATAATCTTTGTTAAATGATCAAGACTGAGCAGCTTATGAAAATATTCACATCCTGCTTTTCAGTTGTAATCATTTGTCCTTTGTCACTAGAAAACAAAACTATTTGCAAGACAGAGCAAACCATTTAGGAGTGTTGGAGCCACCTTCTTTGACTCTCACCCATAACCTTTATTGTATTAACAATTAAAAGCTAGCCAAAAGCTTTGCAGCTTGCTGACAATCACTCTTAATTAAAGTTAGACTGGTATTTAATAGCCAAGTTTTAGAGTATTAAAACAATAGAAGAAGATAAGCAGTAGAAAACAAAAAGACTTTTTCAAGACAAGTTCTATCTACAATTGAAAGAAAAGTCACCACAGAGAGAAAAAGTATACCTTTTTGAACTATATATAGATAGTTTTAGTGTTACATGGTACATTACTGTTTTAGTTAATTCATATGTCCTTTCTTCAGATAGTACCATTAAAAGCTGAAGGAAAACAAAACTCTTGAAAGAGACATTGTCAGAAACTACCTTAACATACTCTTCCATGTCAAATTCCACAAACTCAACTTCATGTCAAGAAGCAAAAACCGACAATGAAAAACCAATTTCACATGTAGCACTCAAGAAACTATTTTCTGAAGACAAAGGAATGGAGAGTTTCTAAAATTTTTCTGAAGATCAAAAATCAGATAGTTTCTAATTATTTTTTAACAGAATATGACTTCTACAAACCTTCATACTACTTTAAAAGAATACTAATTCTCATTCCAACAACACAACAAGCAATTGAAATCCTTTGATTCACTGAAAGAAAATGCCAGTAGAATTTGAGAAGAAACAGTAGTGACAGATGTCATTAGAAAGGTCATTAAACACATTAGTATTAAGAGAAAAATCAATGCTTCTCATTAAAACTGTAATGTAACTGTAAAAAGGAATTACTGTGCCTTTTACTTATTCAACTGACCAGTCCACAAACTGGTAAAAGCCGTTACTGTGAAATGGTGTAGTTTATAAAGAACTTATTTAAATCAACAGTATGACCTTCAGTGTTATACAAAAAGTCTATAAATGATTTAATCAATTTTTCCTCCATAAAGTCATACCCTCAACTGAACTGAACTGATAAATGTTTATTAGCTCAGCACATGGAGCTATACTCATCTGCACCAGAGAAAGATCCAATATGGGTGTCAATAAGATTATTTTACATTGGGTTCTTCATGGAATAGCTCAATGTGGCACCTTGTGAAAGAGTATTTTCATGAGGGTCAAATACAAACTACATTCAAATTTTGCTTGATCCAATTCTCTGCCAACAGGATTTCATATTCTTTATGCATGGAACATCAACCATAATACAAGCTACAGACATGCTCTCACCCCTAGCATTTACCAAACTGCTTACTTTTCTTCAAAGCAAAAACAAATGCAGACATTAAAACAAAGGGGAAGTTTCATTTTATAAACACAAATTCATACAGCATATCCTCAAAACCATTATCCTTCATTTAGAAATACTTCTTTTTCACAAAAGATTTATCTCAAGTCTCTTTCAGCTTGGCCACAAGCAGCAGTGGTCTAATTGAAAGGAAATAAGAAATAAGATCCCTGTATTCACATTATTTCTATTCAGTTGTTGTATTTCTGGAAATCATTAAAATATCTGCCCCAAATTTAATGGTAGTTTAACTCTACTGACCTCTGTATTAGAGTAGAAAAGAATTTTGCCTCTTTTGTGCTCCCAGCTCCCACAGTCTCAGTCAAACTGGGAAATGCTTTTTGACAACACTGGCACAAAGGACATAATTTAGCTTTTCTCTTTCCTGAATAAGCATCTGTACTTAGAGGTAAACACTGCAAAGCAAAATAAAATGCTACAGAGAATATTTTTTCAAAATGTCTGCTGATTATTAGTATTACCCCAAGAGTCTTTTAATAGACATTTCTTGTTATGCAAATAGCAACCCGTCTGCCAGGAAATACTTTAAATTCTCTATAACATTTGGCATAAAAAAGGTACAAGTCATAAGTTTAGCTGCACCAAAAATCCCTGGGCATCCAGCTACTAGTATGAAAAAAAAACAAGAAAAAAAAACTTCTTATACAATTATATGTCTAGGGATCAGACAATTTCAGAAATTACCTATTTAATAAGTTATGGAATAACAAAAAAAAAAACACCTGTGGTGTAATAGAACACACAATGAAGAGCAACATTCTCCATTGAGACATTTTTTTAAAGTGCCATAGTACTATGCTATTATACCATCATCCTGGATAAGAAAAGATGACTCTCAAATTGTCTCTAAAAAGGCAACCTGATGGTCAGACATTACTAGGGCTCTTCTGGTGTGGTGTGGAGAGGTTAAAGGAAACTGGGTTGGTTCATTTTGTCATGGTGCTAATACAAAAAGTCATTCTTATTTGAAATAGAATGAGCAATATGTACCAGATTTGGGAGGTATTTCAATAAGTACAATTATGGGACTCATTCCCTGAATAAGGATAAATACAAATGTCTCCTACTTTACAATAGTAGCATATCTCTGCTGAAAACAGATATATATGTGTTGTTATATCATATTTATGTGATTTATTCAGTACCTAAAGAACTAATAAAATTTTCCATCTTGACAGGAATAATTTTTATGTGAAGACAGGAACTTTCTCAAAGATTTTAGCTAGTGTCACAGTAGCTATAAATAGAAAGACTAGAAAGACACATTTGTTTCTTCACCCCAAGCTCATTCCTGTTGCCAAGTTCTCTCAAGTCACTGAACTTCCTCTCCCTTCTGGAAAGCAGCTTTCTCTAGAGGTCATGTCAAGCATCAGCAGTTTTTGCAGATGACACTTAACAGTGAGCTAATTCACCCCAGTGCAGTGCAGTGCAGTGCAGCATTTCCACCAGAGTGCAGAAATACCTGCTGAGCTCCCCACCCCAGCTGGCTCCATGTTCCATGCCATGGAAGGAGCTGAGAGACAGGAAAGACCACACTGGTCAAGGCTTACACGAGAGCTGAGTCTTCTAGAAAAATCTCTTTTCTGTGTAACAACAGCTCCAAACCCACTACATAATACTAAACTGCTCTCTTTTGTGTGTTCCATACAGAAATCAAGCAGTGCAGTAAAAATTCTTCCTCCCTCTGCACTGCAAAAGGATGTTCTGAAACAATTCAATCAATTTATGAAGTACGGTATTTTCTCTTCTCAAATTCTAAACAAATAATAAAAGCCTTTCAGTATGAAAACTATAATTACAGCCAAGTGGTGCTTCATGACCACTGTAGCTTGAGGGACATTGTCTGCACAACTCCTATTTAATATCATTTTATAACAACACAAAGTTACTTAGGTTATCCTCCTAAATATAACACTATAAGATTATCCTAGATATTGTGTGTATTACAACATTTTGAACACATACTTCTTTTTTACACAAGATGCACCATGTTAACTTTCTGAAATGACAGCTGAGACTGTAGAGCCACTATTTCATCACAGTCTCACAATGCAGTAATTTTACTTTTTGATTTTGGCCAGTTACTTGCTGGCAAGCCCAATACAAGCCTAAAACTCAACAGTACTTGAGAGAAATTGAATGATTAATAATGATTATACCAGTTTATAGAGGTATCCTTATGAGGTGAGAGAAGACAAAATGAGGTAATTGCAAATATAATGATCTGTTAAGCTAGAAATGTTTGTCTGAATAGCAATTTCACCCAGCATGTATAATTCACATAACATATTCTTCTGAATGTTGCTTTGATATAGATTATCCAGTCATCAATATTTTATCAGACAAACACACTTTCACTCATTTTATTTTTATTGTAAAATAAGAGACAAAAAGGATATTCAGCATACTATTCCAGGGTTAGACTCCAAACTCTAAGCTGCAGAAAATAAGGAAAAGTACCCTGTCCTCCAACACCAACAGCCAAACTGCTGAGCTCTTTCCTGGGCAGAAAGAAGAGCCAGTCAATCTGAGGAACTGCCCAGAAATATTTCTGCATTTCTCGCTTCCTCCCAAGGATAATATGCATGTTTGGCATTATACAAACCCCACACTCCCTCTGATAGGAAGCAATCGCCTGGGATTTAGTGAATAGAGTCATTTTAATGAGGCTACTCAAGGCAATGCAGATGCAAGTGCCTTCATTAGGCATTTAAATATTGTCTTCAGCAGGTATCATTTAACAGTAAACTGTAACTAGAATAGATAACTAAAATTATATACAATTTCAAAGATTTAAATGCTAAAATCTTAAATTACCTATACATTGTCAAAATTGTTAAGTACATTTAGGATTTTTGGTCATTTCAGTTCAAGCAAAGTATATAGATTCACATATCTGGAATTTTCATATTGGAGGTCCTGGCCTTCTGCTCCTACTGAAATACCCTTTGCTCTTTTAAGGGTTGGAAAATCCATAAACTTGCTGATTTTCAAATGTTATTCTCATTACCACTCTGACAGCTTCTGGGGTTTACTAAAAATTCACAAAAAGGAGCAAAACCATCTCCATTTATCTTAGGTGAATGTGAATTAAGTATTCGTAATCTTTACTTTGTTTTAAGTTGGGTTTATGTATCAGTTCTTCAAAAAGCAACTTGTGTTGGTATGTCATTATGTTAATCCTAGCAACAAGTATAGAAAACATTAAAAATTAAGAAAAAATTATAAAAAGTTTAAATAAACACACAATATCTGTGCCTGACACAAATATGTCAGGAAAACTAGAATGGTTGTGTTGAGAGTGTAGACTACCCATTTACAACTACTTTAGTTGTAGTAAATGGATTTAATGTTACTATAAGCACATTAAAAGTTGTGGCATAAATCCACTATACTACTATTTAATCTCTCAATAGAGGTTAGCCAAACTTTCAGAAAGTCTGAACAAATTCTGTTAAAGCCATCTACTCCATCATTAATTACAAGGTAGATATTTATTTTTTCAATAAAGAGTAATCAATGCTCAGGGCTGAGGAAAATGTTCAATTCCAAAAAAATTAAATTTGCATTAGCATTGCTTTGAAATACTTTTTTTTTTTGGGGGGATGTTGAAGTACAATATTGAATCCACCATGATCTGTTTGCAATGGAATGGTCAAAGAACAAGATTTGCAAGAAGGAAGAAATTCCAGTTTGATTTTTACCTTCCATGAGTTTGTCTGGCATAAGAGCAGACTTTGCTTTGAGTGGGAGGATGGACTAAAGAGCTCCTGAGGTCCCTTCCACTTGACTCTGCCATGATGATGCTCTCAATATAAAGGCTTGCTTCTCTGCCATCTCTGCCCTGGGTAACAATGCACAGCACCACTGCCATCGGAGCCTACTCAGATGTCTTGGTGTGACTGCATCACATGAGAGCAATTTAGATGTTACTAGAGGTGAAGGGCACTGTTCAATCTGTCTCTGAGCTAGTTGTATGGAGCTGAAAGTTCTGAAAAGGCAGACAGTCTGCTGGACTGCTAAAGGAAATAAAACCCCATTTGGACATGAGGCAATATTTGCTTTGCTGTTACCTACAAGAGTACTTCAATGAAATCCCAGCAGAACACTAAAAATGCTTTAAATGTCCTACTAGCTTGTTTAAAAATTTTAAAATAGCACACTATATTTATTCAGTTAACAGAAAGCAACTATTTTCTACGAAGAGAGAAGCATGATTCCCTGAAACATTACCATCTTAATTTGTAATCTCTGTATTTCTGCTCAGCCAGGTGTTCAGTGTTTTCCACAGATCTGGGACTGAATACACTACAGTTTTATATGCAGCTTCAAAAATACAGCTTTAGCAATCATGCATTAGAGTTAGCATAATAACCACTTCATATTAAGTGCTAAACTTTGGCTTTAACTTCCTAGCATGGTATTTTACCTCATGTACTGAATATACTTAAAACTCTTTCACTCTTTACATGTTATAAACCTGCAATGAGTTTCATTAGAAGTGGTTCTGCTGAGAAAACCTGTCAGTCTGAAGGCGTTATTTATGCTGAGTTTCCATAGTTATCACCAATATCAAGGTTACTTACTCCAATGTCAAGATTATCAAGATACTTTACCAGAGTAATTTAAAAACACAAATTGGTCAATTAAATTTGCCTAAAATTTAGAGCACCCTTTTACAGACGATTAAATGGACACCATGTAAGGCCTAACTTTGAAAAAAGCAATGTGGAAAGGACAACAAACTAGAACCACACAATACTAATACCTGTAATCTCATGGAAGCCATGGAGTGTAAAGCAGGACAGAACTAAGCTGCAGCACTAAATTCCAGCCTTTGCTCTGATCTTATCAGTAGATAACATAAGACAGTCCTTTCTGCTTTTAGTTCAGCATATGCATAAAATCTTTGTCATGAGATTTACTTAGTACTACGTTTAAAGGGAGGGTTGGGAAGGCCTTTAAAGCATTTTTCTCATATTAGAACCACCCCATGCAGACAGATTGCATTTCTATTCTTTAGCTTGGGTAAAAGCTATAATTTGATAATATTTTTAAAGAAAAATGTTTCTGAAAAAAAGTAAATTATATTGCTGATATTTATCACCAGTATTGCAGCAACTCCCTAAGTAAATATTCTGGAATACTCTGAACTCAAAAGTATGAAGAAGAAAAAAGTTTTAGAAGAAGAATTTCAACAAAATAATAGTCTATATAGGATATGTTTATCTATGACCGTTACATCTTCCAGGCAAAGTCTGCTTGTTGGCATTCACTAGGGTTAAGTATTTGAATGTAACTCAAATCAAAATGTTAATGATTCATTATAAAATAATTTCTTCTTGTAACAAGGATGCATTTCTTATTATGCAGTAATTTGCAGAATTTATTAACAAACATTTTCCAAAACAAGCACAGAAAGCTTTGCTTTAAAAGGAATTCCAGTTCAGTCCTAAATAGGACTCTTGTGAGAACAAGAAAATCTTGTCTTTCTAAATGCCTGCTGGCTTTTAACTCAGACTCTCATAGTCAAGATAGATGTTTAATGGAATTTGAATAATTTGAACAATTACAGGAAATCATATTTAAGTGCAAAGGACAACTTTTAAAATTCAATTTAATATCTGTTTACATGCCCTGATAATCACACACAGCAAACATGATCAGCACTTACAGCAACCACAGCTATATTTCATTGACAGTAAATCTAGATAGTTTGACAGGGCAAAAACCAGTTTAAGCTTAGCAGTTGAAAGCTTAAATGCCTTTCATAGCCATGCAAAATACGAGTGTATGGGAGATTCAAAATAAAAGATGAAGTAGATCTAATTCATTGTTATGTAAATAGTATAGAGAAAAACCATAAAGAAGAAATTGAGGATATGAGACTGTATATGATACTGCTCTCCACACTGCCAATTTACATGTGTTTTATTCTTGGACTTTTTCTGCAAAATGCAAAAACTGGTTACCCTAGCAACTGCCACATGTTACCCAGTTTATTTCTGAGGTACAGAGCAGCCTATAAAAGAATAATATTGTGCACTTCTATTAGGATCTCTCAGAACAACAGAGAATTCAGAACTTCATGTGCCAGCATGTCCATGTATTTTATGAAAGTTTTAAGAAAGCATATTAAAGAAAGAGTATTGTATGTTTTTTGTAAACTCATTTTCTTTATGGTTTATGTGTGAATTAAAAACAAAGATTAGGAGCTATATGGAGAAAAATATATACTCTGTCCAACCTGATAGTTGTTTTCTGCATTCTTTTTTTAGTACAGTTCTAGTAGACATCTATAACAAATAAATAAAGACTTCAAAAGTTCTTAAGTGATTTATAGGATATCATCTTCCAAAGTGTAATACGGACCTGAGCAACCTGGAATAGTGGAAGGTGTCTCTGCCCATGGTGGGAGGGGTTGGAAATAAGATGACATTTAATGTCCCTTTAAACCCAAATAATTCTATGATTCTGTAATAATTCTATGGCAATCATTATGAAGATCTCAAATTCTCATTATCTTTTAAAGATTAAGACTTAGTTCAAAGTAAGAATTAAAGGATTTTGCAGTTGCTCATTAATTATATGTCCTCCCTCCCCAAAATGCAGATCTTTTTGTTACATATCTAGGCCCTATATAATTTATGAGGAGATGTCTTTCAATGTAGTACAAAATAACCAAAATAATAAAAAGGGAGTCAACTGAAGTTAGCCATTGATAAACATATCTTAAGGAAAACTCTGTCACTCTCCCTTTTGAAGCCTGGAAAGGAGTCTCTGTGTCCATGGGAGATCCACAGCCCCTGGTCCTAGAGACAGGCCTTTATCCAAGCAGTCTGCTCAGGAACCAAGCCACAACTCATAATTTATAGTTATAAATCAATGTTAAGCATTTTTTCCCATCTTCCAGTGATTTTTTTTTCTGGTTTCCTCACAAAAATATTTTTTTACTAGAATAGAGGAAAACACTTGGTTACATCCTCACGTCTCATTCCAAATACACAACTTTGCCCATTAAGATAATAAAAATATTTCTAAATTTGTACTTGAAATAGAATAATCAAAAATTAAAAAGTGCTTGAATTTACATAAGCATTTGTATGTTTGAATATTCTTCCTTCTAGCTATTTTCACAAGCTCTAACCAGTAAATGTTGCTCTGCCTGTTTTACTTATCTCTGTTGACTTCTATATCATCGCATTCCTGAAAAGAAGACAAAAGCTAAGGAACATCTTAGCAGAAGAAAATAAGCCCAGATACATTTTTCCTATGGTTATCAGGGATGAGGATTTTGGTATGTAGCTAAAACTACAAATTATAGCCTTAGATTGACAAGCAAAACAAGAGCACAAGCATAACTCCTGAACAGGTTAGAAGTTTTGAACAGATCTGGCAGCATTATCTTGGATTGGAAGGGTAAACTAATAGAGACTAATTCTCTATTTAGGCTTTGGGAAGCATTCAAACTAAAAGTGCCTCAGACATTACTGCTATGAGCATATGCTTCCTTTTGGATTCTTGTGATGTTTGGTTTAATCAAACTACAGAAACACAATAGCAGGGAACATATAAACAGAGCTTTTTTGCGTTCCCTTGGGACATGCTATAGAGTAATCAATTGTAAATTAATTGGAGAAAATTTGTTTTGCATAGCATAGAGAGGCAAAACATTAATTTGGAATCATTTGCTTAATGGCAATTCTAATATGTTATGCATGTATTTAACCTTGTTTTTTATAGTGAGATGCAAAACAATTATCAAGGATGTAAATACCAATAAACTGTAATCTATACCTCTATTACAAGTAAAAGTAGAGTCAAAATACTACATAAAATTTAATTTCTACCAAGAAATATTCAGATTAGTTATTTGAGTGCATCAAATCTTCCATCTACTTATGAGAATTTACAAACACTTCATTACATTTAGGCACACTGGGTAGAGATTTGCAAAGCCACTCAACATTACAGAGGTTTCATGTTGTAAAATCTATCTGTATGTAAGCATTTGAGTCACTGCTAGCTCTCCATCTGTTACTTACTTTAGGTCTTATATAAACAACACTGGCTCTAAGGACACTTTCAAGAGAAACAAATACTAAGCTATTATTGGTATAAGTCTAAAAATAATTGTCTTTATTTTTAAACAAAATCCTGCATTTGGTTTGTCTTATATTGGTCTAGGTAGATAAACAGATAAAATAAGTATATTAAATATACTTGATAAAGGGACAGAAAGAATTTTTTTAAAAGTCACTCTACAGTTGTAGAGTGTCCCAAAGCACCCCTTCATGTGAAAGCACAAGCGCAGAAACTAATAAAAGAAAAATATGTTTAAAAAAATAGTATTTTGCAGTTTATTTGCCTTAATAAGTAAGTCACCTTAATTTGAGTCTCAGTAAACGTGAGATTCAATAACTGCCATTCTTGCTCTGATTAAATGTCAGGGCCACAGGCTTGTTGTTTCAAGACGAGAGAGCAACAATTTTGTGTCTATAATGAACCCTCCTGATGATTTGTCTATGCAATACTTTTCTTATCAATGAAATATCACAGAGTAGGTTCTGTATTATGATATGCTTTGGTTTAATAGAAATTCATTTTTATTTTTAACACTAGAAACAAACTGATGCAAATTTGACCGGGTTGTTGACTAGATCTCTGACAGAAGGCAGAGAGGAAAGAGCAGTCAGAAATTTATTGTATATATGGAAAAGAGTGGTTTGTGATGATTTTTGCTTTCCATACCATTAATGAGGTTTGGGACCTCCTTTTTGAAGTTCCTGTCCTCAAATCCACCATTTCCACAGCCAGAGGCATTGTAGGTCAATGTGGTTATCTCAGAAAGATAAGGTTTTTGTGACTGTACAAGCCTAAGCCCCAGAGGCACTCTATGTCCATGTGGTTATCTTAGAAAATGAAGCTCATCACCACACAATTCTACAATCTCTGCCTAACCAGACACAATTGAGCCCTCAGGAATTAATGGACTTTCCTAAGTGGCATAAAAAGCATCCCTCAGCAGAAAGAAAACACTGTGCACTGGATCATTCTGTTCAAATTCCTTGCACTTAAGAATACAGTAAATAGTTTACAAGTAGTTCTAGAAGTATTCCTCGTATATTTAGAACTTATGTCTATAACACAGAAATAAAAAGTCTAAAAAATTGCTAAGCATTTTTGCAAAAGTTACATTGCATTCAGAATCCAGACATTCTGAATCATATTTGCTTTTTTTTTCTGCTTTTCGAATTTGTTTGCAGGAATAAATCTGTGTTCACACAAAAAGCTGTGCAAAATGAATTCTGAGTCTATTACTTGAAATTGTTCAGCTGTAAAGCATATTCTGGCTTGGATTCAACAAAGTTCATAAGCAACAGTTTATGAAAAGTGAGTCATTTGATTTGAAAGTACCTCTAACATAAAGTATTACACAGAGGTAACAGTAAACTCAGCATATCAAATAACAAATATGAATTATTGTGTATTTTTCAGACTGGTTACATGGAAAAAAGAAAAAGTGTTATTAAAAAACACAGTTAATTACTGTAACCAAGAAGTGGTAAATAGAATCTAGTACACATCACAGCACACAGCAGAAAGTAGGAAACATCAATAACCCAAAGAGACATGGAGCTTGGCTTAGAATTTGAGACTTTTCAGATTATGTGTGGTATACACTGAGCTCTTGTAACAGGTTGATGGCATGCTGGTTTCATTCATCTCTTTTAGGCCTAAAGGATTGAGAAGTCTAATTCTTACCACATGGGTCCCCAAACAGCCATTAGGAAGAGAGCCTTAGTCTGAGTGGAAAAAAAGCCCTCAAAGGACAAAGCAACAAATGTTTAAATTTTTTTCTTTTTATGAGAAGTGCTAGAAATCACTGCATGGAGCAGAATTAGAACTAACTTAACATCAATTTGGTTTTACTTCCAACTCTGTTAACTTCCAAAGATGGTGACTAAGAGAATGGAAAGTAGGAAAAAAACCCCAACCCTTCTCATTGCCCTCATCTTACTGTCCCATCTGCCTCTAGCAGACAAAACCCGTTTGTACCTAATCCTTTCAGCATAAATCAACAATTAAATGCAATATTTTACAAATATAAGGCGCAACTGAGATGATCAAATTAAAAACATATATATTAAAGAAAATCATGGTCATTCTGAATACTTTGACAAATTTTTTTTAGCCAAATATATTTCTTTTAAACTCTGAACCTGGCTGGCAGGAAGACTATGAATATAAAGAATGGTACATAGCAGCATCCCACAAATCAGGATGTGAAAGGCATGGAACTACTTTAAGTTGATTTCCAGTCAATAAGTATTACGAATAGTTTGCAGGCACAAAATTAAATGAGACCACAATTAACCTCAGCTGGATTCTGACACATGCCCATACTGCAGAATGCTCTGTCTGTATCCTCCTTTCCTGCAGCCAGACATTGAAATTTTATTTTTAGCTCTACTGACAGTGCCTACTTTATGAAGAAATAGATGCTGTTTTGCAGCAAATGTCAGTGCCCCCATGAATATTGTCACATCAGACAGAAGTCACTGAAATCTGATGCCAATAATTTTGAATATTTAAATAAAAAAGGATATATAATAAAGACTATCGGAACTGTTGCATTATACGTATGCTGCCTGATAGGCACAAAGAATTACCTGAACCTGTCCGGTATGGTTTTGTAACCCCGGGAAGTTCTTTCTCTGACACGCAGAATGGAAGCCTAACAGTTGTAAACATTAAAATATGAAACTAGCACGGGTAGCCTCTGGAACTAAGGATTTTTCTTCCAGTGAAACAAATTCTGTTTCATGCTGCTTAGCTATTATTATTTTTAAAAGAGAAAGCAATTAAAACCATGGTGAAAAATTCACCGAGAGCAACTTTCATAACAAAAGTATTACAGACTCAATAGCAGTAAGACAGGAATGAGCCTGTTCCAAAACAATCTGCCTAAACTAATTACCAAACTAATGAAGGCTAATCATTTCAAACCTTAATAACAGCTTGAAAAATATGCTATTTCACAATTAAGCAAATGAACCAGAAAGATTTTTTTTCAGTAGAATGTGCTGATTTATCTTTCCATTGGATTTCAAGGATCACATTTGTGTATAATCTACTACTTTATAGAATAAAACAAAATAAATCAAAGCAAACATTCCCATTCATCAAAAATAGTTTGCTGTAAGTTTCTTTTACATTCTGTTACAAATTCAGTGGAGAGAAATGCTGCCTCCTTCCCCTTTACATTTGAAATTGAGTTTATATATAGGGAAGTATTTGGGGACATTAATAGCAGCATTTCTGCTTTAACAGAATAGAATTCTTACTTCTCTGACATAGGGGAAGTCTAATAGCAATTCCTGAAAGAATTAAAACCCTGAAAATAGCTTGGAAAACCAGAATGACCAGAAAGAAAAAAAAGCTTATCAAGACTTCTTCATTTTACCATTTCCTCAGTTGTTAGTTTGGTAGCTACAAAGGATTAAAATGAGATTATTCAGCCTAAGAAAAAAACAACTATGAATGCTTATCAGTAAAGCATAGCTAATAGTTAGCCCTTTAATTCACAAACTAGCTATAACCACATGAGCTTTAGCTATAACCAGAATATACCTTGGTACCCTCTTAATAGGTTATCATCCTGGGCAGTCATGATAAGGAAAAGGATATCTAATCCTGGAGAAACATTCAGATGCTTTGCTAACTGTCAACAGAACAAAAATTTACATCAAAGCATTGAGTTCCCTTGATAAAAAAGGGTTTGGTAATAGATCAAGCAACTAAGAACATAACCTGCTAAAAATTTTTGGACTGGTGCAGATCACTACACAACAATGTTCAAAGGAATATCAAGCCTTGCCTTATCTTTGTCAACATGTAATTGTAATGTTCCATTTTTATTTCTTTCAAGCTAATTATAGTGGTTGGTTACTAAGTATCTATGTCTCCACCTGCAGTGGAAATGCCATCTTTCATTAAAACATTAGGCTAGTGAATATCAGTTTTCTGCGTCCAGATGATATAAACTACAAGGACATTAAAAAGGATTGAGACATCCTGACTTTGGAGAGAACATATCTCAATAAATCTTAAATATTTTTGTTCCAAGGTAGGCTTCTAGTAATACCAAAAAGTATTTAAAATGTTTTTAAAATTGAGGCTTGAAAAATAAGTATTTGAAGAAAAAAGGCAACTAAGCAGCAAAATTCTTTGTATCTTATCAATTTACATTCAATTATAATTTTTAACAACAACCTGGGAATTAAAATGAAACTAAAACCCAATTTTCAAGCCAAACCCAATTTTCAAGGCCATTTTTATGGCCTTTAGGGTATTTTCCTTACTGCTTGAAATGCAAGTCCTAAAAGCTTGCTCCTGAAGGACTGCCAAACAAAGCCATTCCACCTCATAACTACTCGACTTTCTACTCATTATTTCTATAAGTTTCAAATGCTATTTCATCTTCCCTGGATGTTGTTCTCATTATTGCTCATGAATACCAAGAGACAGAGAAAAACATTCTTCACCTTCAAAGGAATGTTTTCAGGACTTTTCAAGTTCTCAGCCATTCATATGTGATGCTTTGCGTATTCATTTAATCACAGAATAATCTCAACCTTTAACCAACTGCAGATTACTGGATTACCAGAGATTCAGAACTGAAATTTCAGAAATACATCTGGATCATTCTCCACAACCAGTAATGGAAAGTGAACCTCATTAGTCAAGGTTTGAAAATACAGGAATTAGAAAAGTCAGTGTTCTGCACTCCATTTTCCAAATCTGGATTTACTTTCAAAATTTGCATTTCCCACATGCAACAGGATAGGATGATAAGGACAGCTTAAAGCATACTTAAACAAACCTAAGGACTACTATGGATTTTGATCTTCAAATCCTTTCCATGTTTTGTTTTCTTTGTATTAAGAATGTTAAAGCAACTTGAGGTGACTTTTCCTAGCTCATTAACAGAGGACACAAAGTCATTTTCAAGGAGACAGACAGGTGGTTTTTATATCATTATAATATCAAAGAAGGAGAAAACTATTGCCTGAAGGAAGGATAATTATACTACAAGAGAATTAAACTATATATTTAGTTCACATGTATAAGCACTGGCAGACAAAGTCACACACCAAAGCTGGATTATCCTCATTTACCTGTTTATATTATGATTAACTATATTAACCTTCAATTATTTTTTATTGGTATTGGTTTTTGTACTGCATCAGCTAACTCCATCAAGTGAATTATTTTCAAAGTATGTGGACTACCTGTTATGCACTGCTGCAACACAGAAGACCTATTAATATTTTTAGAGAAACACCTCCACATCTTAATCTCTTTTTTCAGATGGTCAATCAAACGCTATAGGGATGCTGTCTGCCTGCTTTTACCATACTAGATAAGGAAGAACAACTTAAGTCAATACACCCTTCCAAATATCTGTGTCCAATCCTTTAAACTCTTCCATGGTATATGTGTATTTTTCTTCTCAACTATAGCAGCATATATAGTTTTAAATACTGCATATTGCATGTAGGATTCAAAAACAATACCTAAGTCATCACCTTCAGCATGCATCTAGAGATTTCCTGTG
Organism: Geospiza fortis; assembly: GCF_000277835.1. NCBI lineage: Eukaryota > Metazoa > Chordata > Aves > Passeriformes > Thraupidae > Geospiza > Geospiza fortis. Next base: position 1,522,917 of record NW_005054411.1, read on the forward strand.
TTTTTTCTATGCTTCTAAACAATTTACCTAGGACACTTATAGAAGAGTAAGTACTCTTCCATTATGTTTGCCCACGATGTTTCCTCTATATATACTCCCAATTATTTTCCATACGTGGCAGTATGTATTTTCAATTAGTTCCAGTTAGTTTCCATACATACTCCTAGTTAACTGGGGAGAACCATTTATTAATTCAACAAAGACCACCAGCAATTAATCTCCATATGGCCCCTCATAGCTGACATATTTTTCTAGAATTATAATGCACATACAGGGAGAAAAACAACTCCATGTTTATTCAATAAATATAACTACTCCTTATCTAGCTGTAAATGATTTGTCACTGTACTAAATATTTGTACAAAGAACTAACAACCCTTTCTCCTCTGTTGTCAACAAATTAAAACTGTTTTACAGAGGAAGCACCTTCATCCTCTTTCAGAATATTTGTTATCATTTTCCTCATACCAACTGATTCTGTACTATTCCAATTTGTTGTATTGAACCTCAGTGATCAGCACCATATACATCATTTCATGAGGGTTCTTACCTGTAGCCAATAAGCTAACGTGATTTTTGGCATTTGCTGGGGTCATAATTTTTGTTTCACAGGCATTCTGGTGCCAGTGGTCCTCCTATGCATAATCAAGCATACCATGTCTTTCTCCTTACTTCTGATAATCACTCTGATGGCTTCCACCTTTGAATCAGAAATTACTACTAGACCCTGAAAGCATAACTTGTCATTTTACATTGTTGAAATATCACACTATTGTAAGATCCATCTTTACTTATTCAAGTTGTTTTACTGCTGAAAAAGACAACCATGCCATTATCTGAAAGCACAAAAGCTGATGTCAGGCTTAAAAAAAATGCCTTAGAATAAAGATGCGAATTGATTTGGCATAACAGCATTACAAAATTATGCCTTCTTTGGAATCCAATCCAATCTTTGGAAGGATAGTTTGAAATGGCTTATCTGTCCCACTTTAATACGTATGATAAAGAAAGCTGTTCCATAATCACCACTAATAGCATCTTTTCAGTATCTTAATTCAAACTTGCCTTTTCTTTAGCCTGAAGAGCAAATTTCCATAGCAAGAGGCATTTCATTGCACAAATATATCTGTGCATCTCCATTGTTCTGATCATAATGTGTGAGGTAGTGTTCCTACATGCCTCTATATAAGCATTCTCTATACAGCAGATATGTCTATCAAAAGTCTTGAAAACAAGCAGGAATCAAAAAAAATGCAAGAGAAAGGATGCATGGAAAATCTAATGCAAACTTTTGATTACAGCGATTGCAATCTGGTTGATTGGTATCAATTCTTGAACAATGAACACTGGTCAAAATTCTTTGGAAGATCAGAATGTCAGATTTTCTGCTGATGTCAAATTTGGCATCCAAAATTCAGAAAGGGGATGCAAAGATGATAGATTCTGGAAAGCTAAAAAAGAAATACAAAATCAAGATGTGACTAGATAATGTAAGTTTCATAGCTGAAGTAATCCTGTTCAATGCTAATGAGCCAAATCATCTAACATTAAGGAATTGAGTCAATCTTTCACTTCAGACAAAATTTAAAAGAATATTTTAAAATAAGAGTAAAACACCAGAAGAGTTATACATTGGGAAATAATGGAGTGAAATTGGTGGACATTTTATCTACACAGGCTGAAAAGGTTTAAATAAACTTCCAATTCTGAAAGGAAACAAAAACACTTGAAAGAGGATTTAGTTAATGTTCCAGGAACTATAAGATTATTTTGCTGTAGTGACATACACCGTAGAAGGAATATGATACTTAACTGTAAGTATTGGTGTTTATCTCTTTCTTCTGGTCTTATTTTAAAAAGAAAATCTTGAGAAGATTATATCATTATTTTTATGTATGTATTTCTGGGGAAATAGAAAGTGAACCGTGGTAAACATATAGTGTGGATTAGAGCAAACAAATAGGTTATAAAAGCCAAAAACCCCCATAATTTGAGGTCTAAATATAACATTAGTTTTGAGAATCACATGAAAAAAACCTTAACATGTAATATTATTAATTACATGCTCAGTTGAGCAAAAACTGTAATTAAAAGTAAATAAAAACCTAAATACTTTCTGCAATCAAAACAGTACATGACAGTATCTCTGTGAGTTATGAGTATGCCTAAATTACTCCAACTGTTTTAGAACACAGCAAAAAAGAGAACTTTTATTTCCTGATCTTTACAATAAGATTCTGGTTTATGCATTGTCAGTTCTTGCATCCTGAAGTATTATTTCTTAGCGATCCATTTCTATACACTGCCTCAAGCAAAAAAATTACAAAAAATTACCAAAAAATTACAAAAGCACTACAAAAAATTACCAAAAAAATTACAATAAATATCATTTTTTATTGAACAATACATTGCGAACCTGGTTCACCAGGTGGCTTTGAATGAAAGTAATCACCAAATGTAGTCACAATTATAAAAAACCAAGTCAGCCTAATTTGGTAGGAATATTCATAATAGATATCTCATCCACTACTGGCTGCTAAAAAATAAACCATTTTTTGGTTTTTAGGGTTTTTTTACTAAAATTATAAGCAATAAATGCTTTTCTGTCATGTATCTCAAAGCAAAATTCATGTAATATGTTCTAAATATACATCAATTACTGGATGTGATTGTAGCAGAATTTTTCTGATATAGGTGCATTCATTAAACCCATTTAAATTTTTGGATTATTACAGTTGATATTCAATACAATGCACAGTGGACATTTTTTAATATTATTATTATAAGAGCATTTATCTTGACGTGACTATGTCCCAGACAAACCATACATTTACCAATAAACTAAAAGGTAAATTCACTAAATATTCAGAGGCTGCCATTAAAGACTGACAATTTAAAGTAATTTAGGTCTTCCAAGCCTAAATTTTTGTTATTGACAAATTATAGAATAGAAATTATAACTCCTAAAGTTACCATGTTTATCATTATGCTAATTTATTACAGTGACCTTTTTCCCCATGATAAAAAAATGAAAAAAAGAAAAAAAGAAAAAGAAAAAAAAAGACAAATCGATTCCCAAGGAAAATATCTTGTTCTAAGTATAGCCATGTCGTCGGTTGGACACAAGGTTTTCGGGGTGAAGGAAGAGACGAGATGGGCTCCATGATCAGAAGGCTTGATTTATTATGTTATGATATATATATATATATTATACTATACTAAAAAGAAAAGAAAAGGAGAGTTTCTAGGAGCTGCTAACTACTTAAGAATAGAAAGTAAAGAATGAATAACAAACCAGCTCTCTCAGACTGTGTCCGAGAGATCTCAGTTCTGGATTGGTCACCAACTCTAAACATCTAAACGCGGCCAATCCAGGCAGACCTGTTACATTCCACAGCAGCAGATAACTTATTGTTTATGTCTGGTTGCTGAACTTCTCAGCTTCAGCAAGAAAATCCTAAGAGAAGATTTTTCATAAAAGAAATGTCTGTGACATCGCCACTATCTGCTTCTGCCTTTATTACAGATATCTGAACACACCTATTTCTATGGTTTAGGCATTTTTAATATTTACATTTTGAGAGCCCCAGAGGAAAAACATATGCAGATTTTGCCAGTAGCTTTGCTGGATTTTGGCTAGGCTTTTTTACTAGTCAAATGTACTACAGACTTGCAGAATCTGTATGGTAGCTTTCTAGAAAATCAAGCCAAAATTGGTCTGAAATCTTTAGTTCTGGCCATCTGCTAGAAGCATCTGGTAGCTGGGTACATGCACCCACATCCAGAACGTGACTGCTCTCTTGCCAACTATGTGCCTAGGTAACTGCCAATATGTGCTTCTCCACTGCTAACATGACAACTGTCAAAAGGAAGCTGAACATGTACGAATAAATCTAAATTAAACTAACATATTACTTTCCTAAGATACAGCCATGATTTTTGTACATAATGGCTCAATAATGGCAATGATAAATAGGTCACACAGTGAAATCTGTCTAAGGCTAAGAACTACAGCAAGGATACCAAGGATCTAACTATTTTGAAGAGTTATTGGTAACATTTTAGTCTGTTTTCTCTGACAACTAGAAAATATATATGTAATACTCACAATGTGATACATCTCTATATAAAAACATCAGAATTATACATGCAATATCTGATTCAGGAAGAAGAAATAAAATTAAAATCAGTTCAGGTTCTTTTTATTTGTTTTTTCTTGATCCAAGTAAATAAAATTATGCATAGTTTAATGGACAAGCATTGAATATATTGCAAGAGGATTTGTAAAGCCATATTACAAATTAGAATATTTGTAAAGCCATATTACAAATCTCATGTAAATGTAGCTGATCATAATGTTTTTCTGACCCTATCTGTATTTGTAGATTAAAGTCACCCCAAATCACAAATGACAAGTTAAATTACAAATGGTAAAGAAATGTGTGGCTCTCATTGAAACTCATTCTCTTGTCATATAAATATAATTTTCTAAAACCTCCACTCACCAAAAGAAATTATTTTGTGCACTTTAAATTAAGAGAAGTAAAAAAATAGGTGGTAACTGTAATTACTGAAATGATTAATTCCTTTGTGAGATCAAAGTAACTTTTCATCACCTTTTGCTGTGACATTTGTGGAAACGAGAGATGTATTCAATGGCTAGGTAGTGTATGATTAAAAGTTAAAAGCACATGAGAGACAGAACAATGGAAGGAAAATCTAAAATTAAAGACTAGTAAAGTAATGCAGGATCATGATAGTAAACTAGTAGACTACTGCTAAAGGAGAAGAATAAACCCAAGGATATTCAGAAATAGCCACACTGACTTTTTTCTCTTACCCATCTGTATTATCAGTTGTTCCTTATCTTGCACTTCATTTTTAAGCTCCATTGAGTAAAGATCAGGCTTTTGTTTAGCAGCAAGTGAACTCACAAGGTGATGGTCCTGATCCACTGCTTTAGCTCCAATGCACAATGATGGTGCTGACACCATATTGATAATGGTAACAAAAATACAATTTCTATTAAGCTTTTTGAATTTGATTGACAAACATCTTACTGCACACACAGGTACTCTCAAAGTTGTCTGCCATCCTATGGTCAGTGATGATAATCCCATTTAAAACAAGCTAGTAAACATACTAATATTTTTCTATCCTCCATTTTTAAAAAATATTTTAGTGAATTTTCATTTATATCCATTGAAAAGTTATTCTAGAATGGCATATACAATAAATTAATATATATACCTATTCCTTTGGATTTCATTTAACCTTTTGCTTTCATCACATCTACTTTGAATACTGTGTTTTCTAAGCTGTAAGATTCAATATATTGCAATATTTTTCAAAATACCGGAATGTAATTTTTGATTGATACAGGAATGAGAACTATAGTGAGATCTGAATGAATTGTATGTGGTGATAATTCTTCATATATCTGCTAAACTCCACTAAGAGACTATAAACAAGAACAAAAGAATAGTAAGCCAGTTAGTGAGAGACAAAGGTTAAAGCTCATGTAAATGTAGCTGATCATGTTTTTCTGACCCTATCTGTATTTGTAGATTAAAGTCACCTCAAATCACAAAATGTCCATTGATATAAAAAAATTCATTATTTATAAAACCTTGTCATTCTTGCAATGGTCTAAGGTATGAGAACATGTCCTGTTTTACAGGCATATTAAACATTCCAAGATTGTGGCTTTCCCTCAAGCAAATCTATTCCACTTAAGGAGAAAAATTAAAAGGAGTTGTAACAAGTTCACAAAATAAATATAAATACATATGCTGAAATAGTTATTCAGATAGTTCCAATGGCTTCTAGGGTTGAATACCAGCTTTACCATTTCTTTTACATCTTGCATGTAATGCTATTCAGGGCCAGTCTGAAGTTCTAAAAATCAAAAATTAGAAAAAAAGTAAAGAGGATTTCTAAAATTAGTCAAGGTCCCAGCACAGCCCTACCCAAATTTTTCACAAATGTCCAGATATTTCAGGTACTCACTTTTGAGATTTTCAACTTAAGACATTTGACACTCTCAAGAACACCTCAGAAACACAAAATTTCTAGATAATCCTCATTTGTCTTTCAATGTGAGGCTATATTTTAGCTACATGTAGGAATATAAAATATTAAGAGCATATTACAGTGAGCATATTATCTTCTGTAAAGAGAAACAGAACGAAACACCAGAGAGTGCTCCAGAGAGTGGAATGAAAGCAAGTCTGCATAGGCTAGCAGAAATGCTTTCCATTTTTACACTGCCTATATAATTTTCAGGAATCCTCTCAGATCAGCTAGTATAGCTTACTTCTATAAATATTATTTCAAGACCAATTCTGTTATGAAAGTCTATTATACCTACAATACTAACTTTTTGTGCCTTAATGAAACATGTCAAATATATAAGATGCTGCATCTTTTTATTAATTGTAGTGTAATAAGAAAATCCCCAAGGAAGCATTTTTCGTTTGTTTTGGCCATGAAACAAACAAGGGAAAAAAGCTTTATAAAATCATCAGAAAGATATTAAACATTCAAACTTCAGTCTATATATATTCACACCCACATTTAGAAAACACAAAAAACCTCTGTGTGCCACAACTAAAACCAAGTTATGGAATGTCTCCCACCCAATTTTTGGTTAGTGACATTTCCAGATTTCTGTCCATAGAACTGCTCAAAGTGGTTATAATGACAAGAACTGAGAAGTGCTCTCTGAGTTGATGTATTTGAAAGGTAGCTTTGTATGAACAGCTGTGTTTTCAAAATGCTTGCCACCCCTAAATTGGTCCTTGTGAAGTGCACTGTTTGCCTTATTGCCAGCAGGGCATATTGCACTGTAACTGCTGCATTTTTAGGTTTTATCGCTGTCTCTCTAACTGCTGAAGTGGAAAAGAATGATTGCCAAAATCTGACGTGTTTCTTTTCCTTTCTGCCCACTCTGACTTGGTTCTTAGCTGTCTGTTGCTCCAGTGATGACAAATGTTGCTCAGTTTATTCATTCACTGAATGTCTTTTCCAGCTCACATAACGGTGATACCCTCTTGTAAATCAAGACTCCAGCTGTCAATAGTGGTAAATCAGAGAAACCTAATTAAGACGTAACAATCATTGTTTCCACAAGAAAAAATTAGGCTGCAAAAAGTCCCACCCATCAGAGTACATTTTTCTAAAAGCAAGAGATAATACCTTAAAAGGAAGACACACACCATGTTTAGTAAGACACCAAGTAGGGGCAAGAGGGATTGACCTCCAGAAAAAAACAGATAATCTGATCATAAAGATTTAAGCGCAAGCATCTAGTACATAAGTTCTGGTGCACAAAACAACAACAAAAATCCTGAAGCTCTAATAAGGAATACTAATTTGTTAGATATAAAAAATTTAGCCTTTTTATTTGCAGACATTAGGAAGCAAACCATACTATTTCATCTGGATGAGGAAATACAAGTACAATCAGAGTACCCACAAAGATTTATAAGTGCAGCTGGGTAAAGAATTACATCAAATACTCCAAAACTATGATGCACAGTTCTTCTTGCTGCTTGTGTGGAAACATCCATCCTGCACCTCAGCTTACTGGTGGTAATCTGCTGTGGAGACTTACCCGTAGAAGCTTCACTACTCTGAGAAAGTCCTAGGAATAGTACAAGTTTTAAGAATTGCTTAGAACATCACATCAATAATCTTGAGAGGTCACCAAAATCCACTAACAAAGAGGTTATGCTGACATACTTGCATTATTTGAAAAAACTTATTTTTTAAAACAAGAAAGAAAATGAATTCTTGGCACAGAAACTTTTATGTGTAAACCTCAGTTACTTTAAACACTACTCAAAGAAACAGAACAAATAACTTTCAGGTTCTCTATGCCCTTCTTATAATAGAACCTTTAAAACTGGACATTCAAATTACTAAAATTTCACATAAAACTCTAGATGATACAAAGCATTCAGATTTAAAGCACCAGAACACATTAAAAAACCTCTGAAAATCACTGCTAATAAGAGCACTTACATTCAATTTTATTCAGTATTTACTATTACTAGCACATTAATGAAGAAAAGGAATCAATGCATTCCAGAAGTTGAAAGTAACATGAAGTTAAATTCTTTTTTTCCAATACAAACACTTATCTCTGTGACACCACATTCTTCAAGGAAACTGAACTTCAGATACAATTTATGCTGCTGAGTGCAATTTACATGAGGTTATTTTGTTACCGTGAATGACAGCTCATTTTTCACTTGAAAATTATTTGAAGACATCTCGGTTGGAAATTAGTTACGTACATACAGACGCACTCACACAATCACTGCAACCAATTAAGCAGTTATACTGCTTAACTTGATCTGGGCTTTGAGCGCTTCAAGTGGGACAGGAAAACTTACACCAGCAATCCATTTTTTCTTAAATTCTTAGTCAAGATGTGTATTGGAGTCACATTATAATATTGCTATAAACAAAAGACAAAAAAAAAAATTTGCCACTCCAAATATTATATACAATTTTTGCTGTTGTAATGTATCACTTTTTCATGTACTCTGTCATGTGAAGACTACTACTGTCATAGGATTTAGTTGTCCTGCCAGAAGCAGGTGATCCTTATGGGTCTCTTCCAACTTGACACATCCTATTCTATGATTGTATGATGTCATAAGCCACCATGGATGTCCATTCTATTAGAAACATTATTTTATACCACAACTTGAATGACAGTTAAAAACATATTTTTTTAATATAGATATGCCACTATTTAAACAAAAAAATCTTTCTCCATTGAAACAGTGTATTTTGGAATGATGGCTGCGGGCTGGAAGTGTCAAAATTATTCTACAATCTGTTATTCAAGCCACTCAACCTCAGTGAATATTTTACACAAGACAGAAGCACTTTAACCAAAGAAATAAGAAAGATTTATGCTAGAACACCATATGAGCTTGAGCTGGTGACTTATTAGCTAAAGCATTCACCAGAAAGGACATCAGATTAAATCATAACAAAGTAGATCTCAGCTCTTCTTTTTTTCTGCTGCCTTTTGCAGAAAGCCTATCTGATATATATGACATGGAAATATCCACTGATGCCCTTAGTTTTGGTTTGAGAATCCCAAAGAAACTAGAACTTAAAATTAGGAGTATAAATGCAAATACAGGAGCATATTGGCTCAAAAGTATATGAAAATGTAGTTTATGTACTTTAAATGGTATAGCCTCTCAGGTGTCTGGGACACACATGAAAACTTCATCTTGGTCCATATTTGATGTTTCATAGTGACCAATAGCAAATTTCCAGGGAGGGACAGAAAATCAGGTCAGCTGTATTGTTATGCTTCCCCAGAATGCTTTCACAAGTCCCTCTACTGAGCAGAAGTCCCTGAGCATCATAGTGGGATCAAAAGGCTGAGATAAGACATCTGCAGTAGTAGTCTGTTGAATCTCAATTAATTTACATTTCAGGTAACATTTTCAATGATCTTTTAATTATTTGAAACATACATTTTGTATTTTTCATGCTAGAAATATATTTTTAATGTACAATCCATTTGAAAATACAATAGTCAGCACAAAATGTGCTTCAAGAGTATGCATGAAGAACACGACCAAAAAAATTCTCCGTCACATGGCCATCCTCTTTTCCCCTTACACAGGAAATTACATCTGTGCATTTGGCATACAAGGATTTCTACTAAGATCTTTAGTAAATGTGACAGTACCCCACTTAGGGGTACCGCCTTGCCTCCTGGTGGCAAAATTAAGAGCAAGTTGTAGGCATTAACTTTTCAACACAAACTTTTATTTTTCTGCAAGCCTCAATTTCATCTCATTTCCCAGACCAAAGGAACAGATTATATTTTTACTGTTTCAGTCAGTATGTCTTAGTATTTTAGTATAAACTGGGCCATGTGCATAAAAACATACTATTGATCCTCAAAACAGCAGAATGTTTTCTGTATGTTTATCTCACACATTGTCTGTTCACTCTACTAATAAACTTACATGTTGAAATAAAATATTAAATGTCCTTAAATGCACATAACACAAAGAACCACCTCAAAGACTTGCCAAATTGTAATTTAAATTGTCCCAATGCCCATATTACTTCACACAGTCCAACACCTTTCTTCTACACTGTTATGGAATGCCTGGGTGGTCACTATGCCAAGTCCTCCAGGGCCTGGAAAGGACACATAAATCCAAATGCTTGACACTTAGCTTTTGCAATTCTGTCTATCTATAACAGCAACCCCTTCAAAGTTATTTATCAATGTCAATTAAGCATTGATCTTAAGGTTTGTAAAAAATGTCAATGTGAATTTTAGCACTAAAGGCAGGGGAGAAAGGGCATAAATGTGTATTGCACAATAGCCTTCAGAAACAAAGTCTAGGTGAAGTGTAAAGTCTATATTCTGAAATAAATTAAGCAGTGAATGTATACTACTTTATATAAGAAAACACAGAAGCTTTTGAATGTGTACTACTTTATATAAGAAAATACAGAAGCTTTTGTATTACATGCATTGGAACAAAATGTACACTCAAAGTCAAATTTGTTTTACTCCACAAAAAGAAAGTACATACCAAAAATCCGGAAAGCACACATTTGATGCCACAAGTGGCATTGATGCCACAAGGTTTCAGTCCTTATTATAATTTGGGACCTGAAGGCAGTCTACAGACTTCAGATTCTTGCAGAGCTACAGGGAAAAGAAGCAATTGCTAGTGTAATTTTTTTCTTCCCTTATCACTCTGAAGACACTTTTTTGCTAATACTCCTTGCAATTGAGGTTACTGAAGTCAAAATAAGAAAGTCAGTGATTAGCCTGAATTTGCCAAGATGACAAGCTATTTATTATAGGGTACATATTTCCTTCTAAATAACACTTTAAAGAAAAGAAAAAAAAGTTTTCTTTCTAGACAGCAGCTACAAAAAGTATTAAAAATTATAAAACCTGAGGATTTTCAGTTTCATATATTTCTGTATAAATATCTCGCAGGCTTGCCTAAGAATGTCATTAGGAATGTGCATTAATCCAACCATTCCATTTCCCTTTCATTATAGATAAATTACATTCTTTATAGTTACAAACTTTATGTAAAAAAGTTAAGCATTCATGCTCTGTAGGATTTTTCTCAGTGTTTACATTTTCAAAGCCAACAGAAATTAGTCTGCTTCTAGAGATAACTGAAAAAGAAAATATTTTAAAGGGGGATAAAATATGTAGAAAAATCTCACTGATATATTTTACTTTATACTCTGTGGATCTTCATCTTTCTGTATAACAATACTCCCCTGGATGTATGACAAGCTAAAAGTCTAAAGACATATTACTATATTAACTTAATTTATGCTATCTGGATACCACTATAATACTCCAGACACCACAATCATTTTCCTTTCTTACTTGCAATAATTAACAGTACAGAGCAAAAGATGGCTAAATTAATTTATAACTTTATAGCTTCTTATACTAATTATTTCCTCTTCTTGTATTTTAGGTCATCTTGTCGTTCCTGCAAACACTAATCAATCATGGGATTTGAAGTTAATACTACTAAATAAATGAATTGTTTAATCTCCTATGACCATCTATACATACTTCATCTTTACAAAGCTCATCAATTTTATGTCATCAAGGACAAAGTGACCTTCATTTCCACAAAATGCTTCTTACTACTGGACAAGTTGGTTACAAATTTATCACATCCTCAGGAAGGAAGTCCTTCACGATCGTCATTTGATAAATGCAAGACTGTGCTGTATTAATTGACCAGGTCATACTGAATTCTAAGACTATAACTGTGGAATACTAAAGGGTCTGTTAGTTTCCTGAACCTTTGGGCTAAGATGAAGGACCTGCAACTCAAAATTAATTTACTGCTTGGTCTAGTTACCACTGCTCTACTACAAGCCGTAGGAAGAAAAGCAGACTGCCCAGAGTCATGTATATGTGAAATCAGACCATGGTTCACCCCCAGGTCTGTCTACATGGAAGCTCCAACAGTAGACTGTAATGATTTAGGCCTTTTTCATTTTCCAGCCACGCTGCCTGCTGACACACAAGTTCTACTTCTACAAACTAATAATATTGCAAAAATTGAACACTCAGTAGACTTCCCAGTGAATTTAACTGGTCTAGATTTATCTCAGAACAATTTATCCTCAGTGACCAGTATTAATCTTAGAAAGATACCACAGTTACTGTCAGTGTACCTTGAAGAAAACAAACTTACTGAGCTCCCTGAAGAATGTCTCTCTGGACTCAACAATCTACAAGAGCTTTATATTAATCATAATCTGCTTTCTGTGATTGCACCAGGAGCTTTCATAGGCCTCAATAATCTTCTCAGACTTCATCTCAATTCAAATGGTCTGCAAGTGATCAACAGAAAGTGGTTTGAAGCTACTCCTAATCTTGAAATTCTCATGATTGGAGAAAATCCAATAATCAGAATTGAAGACATGAACTTCAAGCCTCTTAGCAATCTGCGCAGCCTAGTTTTAGCAGGTATAAATCTCACTGAAATACCAGATAATGCTTTGGCTGGCCTTGACAACTTAGAAAGCATTTCCTTTTATGACAACAGATTTGTTAGAGTGCCCCACATCGCTCTTCAAAAGGCTACAAATCTTAAATTTCTGGATTTAAATAAGAATCCCATTAACAGAATACGACGAGGAGATTTTAGCAATATGCTGCACCTAAAAGAGTTAGGAATTAATAACATGCCTGAACTGATTTCTATAGATAGTCTTGCTGTTGACAATTTGCCAGATTTAAGAAAAATAGAAGCAACCAATAACCCCAGATTATCATACATTCACCCCAATGCATTCTACAGACTTCCCAAGCTGGAATCGCTGATGCTCAACAGCAACGCGCTGAGCGCACTGTACCGCAGTACAGTGGAGTCCCTGCCTAACCTCAAAGAAGTCAGCATACACAGCAATCCCATCAGGTGTGACTGTGTCATCCGCTGGATTAACATGAACAAAACAAACATTCGGTTCATGGAGCCAGAGTCCCTGTTTTGTGTAGACCCTCCTGAATTCCAAGGTCAGAATGTGAGACAGGTACACTTTCGGGAAATGATGGAAATCTGTCTTCCTCTGATAGCTCCTGAAAGTTTTCCATCTACATTGGATTTAAAAGCTGGCAGCCATATTTCTTTGCATTGCAGAGCAACAGCAGAGCCAGAACCTGAAATCTACTGGATAACACCATCAGGACACAAACTTTTGCCTAATACTATCTCTGATAAATACTACATTCATTCCGAAGGAACTTTAGACATAAGTGATGTAACACAAAGAGAAAGTGGCTTATACACATGTATAGCAACAAATTTAGTTGGGGCAGACCTAAAGTCAGTCATGATTAA
>NW_005054411.1:1536326-1641640 GCF_000277835.1 Geospiza fortis
AGACATAAAATCTAATTCTGTTTTGGTTTCATGGAAAGCAAATTCTAAAATTCTGAAGTCCAGTGTAAGATGGACAGCCTTTCCGAAAGCTGAAGACTCCCAGGCTGCACAGAGTGCTCGAATACCATCTGATATAAAGGTATATAATCTTACACATCTAAATCCATCAACTGAATACAAAATTTGTATAGACATTCCCACTATCTATTCTCAGAATAGGAAACAGTGTGTCAATGTAACCACAAAAGGACTGGACTTGGAAGTGAAAGGCTATGAAAAGAACAATATAATAGGATTCCTTGCCGGCCTTGGTGCTCTTTTGGGAATCATATCTGTGATATATCTCTACAGCTGCATCTCTCAAGATATGAACTATGGCATTGGACACAGCTATCTAAGGAATTACCTGAAGAAACAATCCTTTTCACTCAATGAGCTTTATCCTCCTCTAATCACTCTTTGGGACATGGGCAAAGAAAAAAGCACAGCGATGGAAGTAAAAGCAACTGTAATAGGTGTACCAACAAATATGTCATAAATATGTCAGTATATCACTTACTTTCTGAAATAAAAAGCACATGACTGTATTTGTGCTGAATAAAAAGGCAACAAGAAAAACATATTTCTCTTAGGAACTAGATGGCCAGACTTTGTTGCTGCCAACAAATGGAATATATATGATTCAGTATGAGAGAAGAATTTTAATTAACTGGCTTCTAAGGGTATTCTACCAACCAAATAAAATTAACTTCATATTCTAGAACTTTCATGGGACTTTTAAGTCTGGAATACAGTGGAAGTAGCCAAGAACATTTTCTGTATTTTTTTTTAAATTATTATATAAAAGTAGTGGAACTGAGCAATACCTCCTCCTGTGCTGTATTACACAAAATAGCCACGAGTTTTTGCAGTGAACAGATATACTAGGATTGACATATGGTGTAATGAAATGGACAAATTCTGTAGAGTAGACACAGTGAGTATGTGAATTTTTTTTAATGAGAAAATACATTTTTGATTAAAATCAAAATACTTTTTGTCTTGTTTGTTTCTAAAGAAAACACCTCACCTTTCTGGGAGTTCTTGTCTGACAATAACAAACACAATCCAAAGTCTGATAAAATATCTCTTTACATATTCTCCTCTCTCCTGAAAATGGTAATCTGAGCACAAACGATATTTTTGTTGATTTTAGGCTGTACAATGTTTCTAACGGAAATGTAAGTTTAGTGATAGTTTTTTATCAAATTTTATTTACTCTAAGAGCATTATGAAGGCAAAAGCGGTGTTGGAGATGAGGCCACTTAAACCCACTTAAATCAGATTTCAGCATGGATATTGGTGAATGAATAGTTCTTTGATCCTTTTATTTTATACACTTTTATGTATCTGTGTGAAATACCTCTGTTCTCTTAGCAACATGTGAGCCTGGAGATCTTTATTTCATTATACCTGTATTACATAATTTTATTACTAGACAAAAGCAGTCTCTTCTAGAATACATGGTAATGCTTTCCATGGTAGTACTGTGAACCACTGTCAGACAAACATAACATCTTTGATGTCTTCACAGAAACATCTCCGTGGGATTAGCCATTTTCCATGACCAAAGACATTCTTTATGTCAAAATCCCCACACAAGCAACAGATGAGCAGTGGAATTCTTGTGCAGCTGTATATAAAAATGGACAGGTTTTCCTTCTACAGATATCCTACATAGGCCTGAAGTCCCTAGGAAGTAATAAATCCACCTTGTAGCTTTAATAGCATAATGCGTATTAACTCGCATTTTTGCACAAACATAAAAAAAAGTAACAGCAGTTTTTTCAGCAAAGTAAAATCTCTTAAAAGTCATAGAAATAACTCAGTTGTGTTGAAGTATGCTTTTTCATAATCTCCTCATTTATACAAAGGTTGTTTTTTTCTACACAAGGCATAGGGCTAAAATTTTCATGTATTTCATTAATTGGGATGTTTACTCTCTTTAATGGAGGAAGAAATTGATAAGGAATTATATTTAATTTCCTCAGAAACAGAAAAGTATTGTTACACACTTGTGTTTCCATTTATTTCATAGTTTTCTCTCAGGAATGCATTAAAATGCTTTAATGCATTAATAGCAGTACTTACTGGTTATTCAAACCAGAAGAGTAGAAATAGATTAATTTTTTTTGACATTTGACAGCAAACCTCATTCTGAAATGTGCCACTAATAAAAAAAGAGAAGGCAAACATAAGTATTTGAAATATCTGGCTAGGAAATACCCACAATACAACACTGAAAAAAAAATTATATTACTTTTTTCTATCAGATAATAGACTGAAAGATAATATTTTATTAATAAAAAGATGAAGCATTTACTTTTTGGTAAAAAATTTGCTGCCATTTAAAAAAAATAAATTGCAATATTTCATCAGCTAACAAAGTCAAATGCTATCTTACATAGGACCATTTCAGTTTCCAGTTTAGCTAAAATGCCGTGAAATCATAACTCCAAAAAGTACCCATAAAACCAAGATAAGATATTGGAGAAAAATATGTTGATTTATATCCTAAAAGGAAATTTCCACTTCCAAAATTCTGTAATAATCTTATTCTGCTTGTGTATCCTGAAGTAATGACCTCAAGATAACTTAAAATAGAAATTGGGATTCTTCCCATAATGTTGTGCTGGCCAGTAGGACATAATGACCAACAATAATCTTATAAGATATCCCTTTTCATCTGAAGCCAGAAGAGGCTCTTCTGATAAATGTTGCTATATAGTACAGAAAATAAGTTCACATACCAGACAATTCTAGAATAGTTGCAAGAAAAAAAAAATTGAAAAGCAACACTGTGTCAGACATAAAGAAAAAATAATTCTTATTATTGAACTGAATAGGGTGGATGTGTGGCACTGACAAAACAAGAAGTTTTACATGGAAGAAAGTATACAGTAAGTATGAAAAGTTCATTATTAAAACTTCAGAAGACATTTTGACGGAAATAGCTAAATGGAATAGAGGAGACAGCCATTGAACACAATCCAAAAGAGCCAAAAGACTGAAAGTTCATCTCATGCTAAAGATTTGAAAACATACTTCAAAAAATAATAACAATTGCATGCAGCTTTTGTAGAAGTTAGAAAAAAGATGACTAGAAATATATCCAGAGTAAAAAAAAAATCTGGTATTGTCTGCTAGGTAGGAATAAAAAATCCCCACATATTTCTGAAATACAGGTTGACCTTCCAAACTAGTGTTTTGGTAGGTCAGTTGACTGATGTTCCAAATGCGTAATTTGAATAGCTTTTCCTTTAATACCATTGGAAATAATTGGAACCAATTTTCTCAGGAAAAGACAACATAGGTACTCAGGGAAAATGCTAAACAACAACAAAAGAAGAGAGAAGGATTATCAAAACAGGAGAAGGATAATCTAAACACTCAATAAACATGAAACACAGAGAACAAAAATGAAGATAGACGACAAAGTTTGTGAAAATTAAAGGAAAAAAACACCAAACTTCATTTCCACATAGGACAACTATATAAGTTAGATATCTAACAAGAGAATTGCAATTACTCATTTATATGGATAAATTCAATATATTACTGAAACTTGGCTAGCTTGGCATGATTGGAATGTTAAAATACACAATCATAACCTGTCTAGTCAGAACTGTGCTTTGAAACTGAGACTTGAGCTATTCACTTCACCTTCAATAAATATTCTAAAGGAGTTACGTCTTCAATGTTTCCATTACAGGGCAGTGTAAAAATGAAGTACTAAACTATATTCTGTCCATGTTTAGCTGCACCTCAGTATTCTGAGACAAAATGTACAAGCAGCCTTTGTAAATAACATAGGCATACAGTAAAACTAGTAATGAATAATGAAAACAGACCCTATGGTGTGCGACTGACTATGGTTATATTATTTTTCTGGTTACATTAAGTAGTGTTTCATTTCTACAGCTGGGGTGACCAAAAAGAGATAGAAGGCTAAACCAATTGGATATCATGTTTAAAAGACTTGTTCTTTTGAACAATCTGGAAAAACTTTAAATAAATGCGTTGAACATCTACCTACTCAACTACAATATTCTCACAGAGATATAAAGCTGCAGATACATTGAAGTACCTTCAAAGCAACCTAATCTTTTATTGTCATTCCTTCCTTCCTTCAGAAAAAGCTGAAAACTACAAATTAAATTCTTCTTTCAGCTAAAAATGCTTTTTACAAATGTCTCTCGCTTATCTTTCTGTCTCTCAGCTTCAATTATTTTTAGACCCTTTTTCCCAAAGCCCTTTTCTTTGCTTTGATGCAAATTCTCTGTTCCCTTCCATGCTCCCTGTGGGTTCTTTGCTTATTTCCTGCTACTATTGTTGCCAGACTGTCACATCATTTCCAACACTTCCCAGTAAGGACAGATGTTGTCTGAGTTACTAAAAAAAAATTATCAATGAAACATAATACTTGGAGGCAAAATATTTGAATAGAGAAATACAATTATTAAAAAAAGACCTGGCATTTTTAGAGAAAAACCTAGTTGTAAAGCTGATCAGGTAATGGGATTAAGCGTCTCTCAAGGAAACAAAAAGCAGAAATAATGTAACAACATTCCAATGAAAATAATAATATGAGAGCTAGATAAAGCTGGAAGGGCATGCAATTTGGGCAGATGGCCTATTCCTGATCCTAAAATAGCTGATGTTCTTTTTAACATTACAGTTTAGATAAGTGGAAAGCAACTCCATCTGCCTCACCCTTACGTAGCTATTGTTTGTTATTCACGCTAATGACAATTTCACACTGTTCTCCAAACAGCCATAATGCTTTTATCACAAAAGTACATCAAAATCAGTGCTGGTGTCTTCATCTATACACATTTCTTACAGACCAGACCTAGATTCTACAAAAAAAGCCTTTCACCATTCATATACTACACTTTACAGGTCAAAAAGTTTACAACTTTGTCATTCAGCATGTGAGCACAAGTCAGAGTCCATCAGATGGCTGTTGAGAATAACTTTTGAGGGCAGAATCTTGTCATACATTCTTATTTTTTTCTATGAAATTTTACCTTGTGCTGTTAATGTTTATAACTTCTTTTTGTTTTTGTCTCTAATGTGAATGTCAGCTAAACTTCAAAACATACAGCTGAATACTTTACAATACCAGAGAAAGTCAGTTACTGTCTGAAGTCTGCTAAAGACAGCTAAAACACACCTTAGGCATAATGGTGGAATGATTTCATAGGACACAGAAACCGGTTATGAAAATCATCTATTCCTAAATATCCAACACTTAAAAGGAATATAAAGAGGCTAAAAATAGAGTCAGGATTATCACTTTCAATTAAATGCCAAGTGCCCAATAACCATGCCAAATAAAAAACCTGAACCATTTAGAGTTAGCCTCACTATAGTAAAGCAACAAACATAATTAAATTAGAAGTAATCAGCTATGTTTTTCTTTATGTACCAGGTACTAAAAGGATTAAGTTAAATTGTAACTATTAATTCTAGTATCTTAGATTAATCTTATCTTAACAATTAATATAAAATGTTACAATTAATATTAAATGGGATGTTAAATTGTTACATAATTTATTTCATAAATGCTCTGAAGGTATTCATGATAAGTGTATGCCCATTTTTAGCAAACTAAGTGCTATACTAAATATTCATGTGTTATACCATGTTTTTCAAAATATGAAATAATGCTTTCTCCTAAAACACGCGCTTGCAAAATTTAAACTATCAATAACTAAAATATACTGCACGTGCACACCACTATCCCAATTCCATTTATTCTGCAGGAATGTAAAAGGATTTCTTTATGCAAGCTAGGATGAACTGTATCCCCAGGACTTCCAGACTTTTCATTTGACAAGTTCACAATAGTACAGACCAATGTCACAACACTTATAAATCTATCATGTCCAATTCAGCCTTTCAGGCTGCTGAAGTCGAATTTAAAATTACTTCCTTTTCTACCTTCCAAGAAATTCAACCTCTCTTGTACCCTTCACACTTCATTCCTTCACTCAGCAATTCTCTACTGTTTGCTTACACAAAATTACACCAGCAGCAGGCCTCCTTTTCAACCATTTTCTACTTCATTAATACTTCATATTTTTCCCAGCCTCCTATGAACTAGACTACTTCCAGAATACCCTACTTCCTACACTACTTCTAGAGTATTCTTCTCTATGACATTTGTTATCATTTTGTAATTATCAATGACATGGGAGGAAAAAATCCTAAAAAACAACATTAAGAAAAAAGCTGAATTGCTCTCTGGATTTGAAGGCAAATTTCAAGTGAAGCTAGAGGAAAAATGTAACCCTGAAAATTCTGCAGTCTATTCCCCAACCTTCTTCAGCAGGCAGCTCTGCTTTAATAGTATTATGCTAGCTAAAGCTCCCTTTCTTCCCCTCGGTCTTAGGAAAGCTGACTAAAATGGAGGATGTCTACTACAGGTAGAGTAATTTGAAGTTATTTGTAACTTTTGCCATATCTGGATTATTTAAAAAGAGAAAACAGAAAGAGAATAATCTTATTATTCATCCAGCCTTTCAAAAGCATACAAAAATTTATAAGTATACACCAATAAACACATCACACCAAAGCACATACACCAAGGATTAAACACCTCTGCAATTAACTAAAGGTTTAGAACAAAAGAAATAGAAACCTATTCTCAAAGGGTTGTAAATCTTTTCTCCACTACGCTGAGAGGTAGACAACTACCCACCAGTACTTCCTCATATATATTGAAAGCATTTAGGCGTGTAATTGCCACTGAATTTAATAGATACCAATCTCCAACCTGTTAAGGTAGTTTGGACATTACAAAGTATGCCCCTGGATGACCAAAAGCCTAGCCATATCAACCTGTCCACCTGACTGAGAGCCATCAAGAATTTTCATCTGCACAGCTCTACTAAAGACAGTATAAATCCAATATACATCATTCATTTAATTGAAAACATTACATATATTTTTAATTAAGACAAAATGGGAAAAGAATATTATATTATTTATTTAAAATGCTTAGAATAGAATATTTTGTGGAGAGCATCTGTTTTAGGATTAAATAATTCAATATCCATCAAAGAAATTCTGGAGAGTGAAGAAAATTAAACACCAGCAAAGAAATTCTCTATATGTTCAGATATTATCTCGCTACAAACAAAATAATATGCCATACAATATATTCCAAATGACTGCACTTTATGATATCACAAACAATATATAGGTTTACCTCAGATTCTTACTCCTCCTGACCTAAAAGGTTTTCAAGAGTCTGCTCCTGCTATTTATCTCTAACTATAAATTTTACTCCTACCGAATTTCTTAGGCTTCACCTTGTCCTCTTCTTCCTTTTGTCTCCTTCATTTGAAATTTTTTTTGGCTTCAATTATCTTACATATGAAAATTGTCTGTTCTTGTATGTCATGCAACATTGTAATCCCACTATCAGCATTTCTTTTTTATCATTCTAGCAAACAACTCTACTTTTCTCTTGCCAAAATTTATATTCCACCACCCTGGTTGTGTATAAATGATCTAAATGCTTCTTGCTGGACCACTTATATTAATATGACAAATTTTATGTATAATGTGATGACTTTATAGTTAGTAGGTGTTTACCTTAAGCACGTGAAAACTTTCTCAAAAATGTTTAGAAAATTAACAAAATATAAGAAAGAAAAAATTCTTTAAAAAATCGTAAATTAGAAACCTTCACATGTTGCTAAAAAAATAAAGTGCGGACCATGTAAATATTACAGGTAAAAGTGAGGAAAAATGAGAAACTTTAGATACGCAAAGAGAGATAAGTGAATGGTTAAAACCAACTGTAACATAGGATGGAAAAAATACTTTAGAATAAACCAGAAAAGAGCTGTAAAAATGTGGCCAAAGGGGCCAAAACTGCTGAAAGAACAAGTCTGCAACATGATCAAATCAATAAATAAGAGAAAAAATAAGTTGAATGAACAAAGAAGTGCTACAAGTAGGTTTAAAGACCTACTTAATAATAAAGATATAAAGAAAGACTCAAGGAAAACAAGTGAGTTTGAAGATACCATGAAATATATATGCATATAAAAATTTCAAATTAAGACAAGACTTAACAAAATGGTGAAGAAAGAGAAGACAGCAGCCCTATGTGCTTTTGATTTGGCCAAAAATATATTTAGTACAGCAAAAAGCTGCAAAGAAGATTTACCTTTTTTTAAAATTTCTTTGTTATTGTTGTTTTATTTTCAAATATATTTCAGAATATTCTGAAATAATGCTAAGGAGACAACTATAATTTCCACCCCTTATGATCATGTGTCAAGGGAAAATTTACAATACTAATTCTAGAACAAGAGTAAAAATATTTATTAGAAAGTGAAAAAAAGTGCTTAAGCAATGACAAAGAGCGTTTTGGGGAATTCTGGCTCATATGCAGAAGTCAGTGACAGGTAGTCTCTTTTGGGAGGTTTCATTCAGAAACAACTGAAAGCTGATAACCCTGCATTATTAAGCAAAATACTTTCATAAGGAAATCTCAGAGGGAAGGAGACACTACTGCCTCTAATTAAAGAGAGAGCTAAAGGTCCAGGAGCTGCTTAACAGTATCAATTATAATGTCACTAATAACCAATTAAGGTTTGTGATTTCTCTAAATATTACCAGAGCCAAAACAATATCAAATATTGCTTTTAAGAAGCCTCAAAGTTCTTTAAAAATAATTAATTCTGAAGGATTAACTACAAAATCCATTTAAAGGCAAAAATGAAAGATACTAGGAGGTATTTGAGTTTGTTTTAAATTATGAAAGCGAGTGTATTCCAGCAAAAAGAAGACAATCATAGTTACATAGAATAAAAGCTTGAAGAAAAATAAAAGGGAAGACCAAGAGCAGGGGGGAAACAAAGACAACAAAATCAATTAAATTAAGAGAAAAGAGGGAAGACAAGAATGATCCTGTTTAAAATTAAGTTATAAAGTCAAGTTAAATATATTTAAGTTACATACTAAAATAACGACTGATGCAAAAGAGTCAGTCAGAATACAGTTACAGAAACCTAGATTTTTAAAAATCATTTTTAAGACTCCTTTTAAAACTCATAGCAAAGTAACTGAAAAATCAGTGAAATTCTGGAAGTAAGAGAGATTGAATAAGCCAACTAGGTGTCTGTATCTAAAACAGAGCTGATCTGCTGAATCTCTGATGATATATTTACAAGTAAATCTGCCTCTCCAGTGCAATATGGAGAGATCTGAATTATGAAGTCCCTACAGTGTTGTGAAGTCCTTCAAGGGTTTTCTAGCTCAGCTCCAAGTGCATTAGGAATTACTAGTTTTACAGAAAGGCACACTGATATCACTCCCATGTAGATTGTATACACAAAGGTGCTGAAATACACAGTACTAGCCATGGTAGTCTGGACAACACCACTCCACACTCAAGGGGTAGAGGCCAATGATTTGTACTGGTTTGAGACCAGTTGAAAGTGGTCTTCCTCAGGGTTTTACTCTGGGATTTAACTTGCTTAATAATGACCTGAAGGAGGAGACAAAATCCTTATCAATCTGACACTACTAATTTGGAGAACGTAGTCAATACATATAATCACTACTGGTGGCAGCCTAGGGCTGCTGTTTAGAGGAATCTAAAATGCTGGAGAATTAGGCCAACAGGCTGATGTGAAATTCAGCTAAGAAATATGTAAAGTTCTGCACCTAGAGTGGACTAACACTTGAATGAGCACCAACCTGTCATTGCCCCACTGGATAGCAGTTCTCCTGAAAATGACCTGGGGCTCCTAAGCACAGCTGGCTAACAGGATACTGGGCTGTATTAACATGAAACTAATAGAAGACTGAGGAAAAGAATGCCCCTTCATTCAGCACTTGTTAGACTACCTCTGTAACACTGTGTCTAATTTTGGATCCCTAATTGCCCAGCCCCATATGAGGCACTGATCAACTGTAGCAAGCTTAGCAGGAGGTTCTCAAGATGACAAGAGCCAGAGCTCTACTCCCAAGAAGAAATTCTGAGGCAGCTGGGCTTGTTCAGCCTGGGAAAAAAGAAGGTTTAAGACGAATGAATAGCAACCTTTCCATATCTAAGAGGTGGTTACTGAGAAGACAGAATCAGGCTCATTACTGAGGTGCACAGCAGGAAAATGAGTGACAACCACCTAAAACAGAAGTTAGAGGGAATGGGATTTAACTAGATATAGAAAAAAAATTTAACTATGAGGAAAAAAAATCCTGGGAATAGGCTGCAGAGATACGGTACACAATCATAAGCAAAATTATCTGATTTATAATTGACCCTGTTTTGAGCATGAGGTTGAATAGATGACTTATCTTCCAACCTGAATCATTCCGCAGAGTAACTTTATCCCCAGAGACTATACATGCAATATAACCTCTTCAGAGAAGCAAAAAAAACCTTAGCTGAAATTACTCCAAAATTTGCACAGGAATATCCTCTCACTCTTTTTTAAAATTATTCCAAGAGTTCTTAAAGAGATGCAACAACTTCAGTAGGTGTTTAGGATTCTTAAATGTCCAGATTTTAAAATATATTCCTAATGCAGACAGCTATTTCCATACTCTTTCAACATGTGGCCATACTTTTTTTCAAATATATTTACTCTACTTTTTTGAGCAAAATCCTTAGGAATTTCTTACATGCCTTTTCTCATGCTCTACCATTTTCATAATGATGCTCTTTGACATATCTAAATGGCATGATTTTGCATAAATGGTGAGCAGCAGACGGTGAAACTGAATATATAAGTTTTGCCTTCTTTTTTTACCAACACAGACATGAGTAACCAGCTCTAACTAGCATATATTTTTCTGAAATGTAAAAAATTTTGAATAAATCCATGAACATGATAAAAATATTCAAGTTCACAAAGCCAAAAAATATTCAGAGTTGGATGGGACCCACAAGGATCACCAAGTCCAACTGAAATGAATGTTGTGTGCAGGAATTGAACCCATGACCTTACCATTCTAAGAACCATGCTCTAACCAACCAACCTAATCTCTCTTTCAAAAAAGCATCAAACTCATGAAACAGAAAATCTTTCCTCATGTACTGTCAATTATGAAATTTCATTTCTTTGGAGTATGGTTTTGTTCCATACCATCACATCATTTGTGGCTTTGCAACTACATCAGCCAATTCCTTCAGGCCTCTGGTGATGCATCTCAGAAGATCCTATAGACTTATGCACATTCAGGTTCTTCAGGTGGACGTGGACCGGATCTTTACTTACAGAGAGGGACTTTGCTCCCCCAGTCCCCATCCCACTGTCCATCCACTCCAGAAGCATGGGAAGAGAGGTTGTTATTGAAGACTGAGGCAAAAAAGATGTTGAGTACCTCAGCCTTCTCTTGCTCTGTTATTGCCAGTTTATCAGCACTTTTTATCAAGGGGTTTACATCTTCTTGGACCTTCCTTTTCGGGTTAACATACCTGTAGGAGCCCTTCCTGTTATTCTTTGTGTACCTTGCTCAATTCCAGCTTCTCCTTGGCCTTTCTCATCCCCCATCCTTGCACAAATGACCTTCACCTCTGTGCTCTTCTTGGGTTACCTGTCCTTGTTTCCACTCCCTGTGGATTTGCTTCTTTGCCTTTAGTTTGACAAGCAGGTCTCTACTCAGCCATGCCAGTGTTTTGCCCTCCTTGCTCTATTTCATGCTTCTGGGCATTTCTACCTCTTGTGCTCTAGAGAAGACTTTCTCAAAGACCTGCCAGCTCTGATCTGCCCCCTTGTCCCAGAGGTCAGGCTACTAGGGGATCCTATTGACTATCTTTTTAAAGAGATGGAAGTTTGCTTCCCTAAAATTCAGGGGCCGAACAGTACTGTATACCTGATCCATATCCCTCAGGACTACAAATTGACTACTACATCAATGCATGATCACTGCCACTCAGGCTGCCTCCCACCTTCATGTCCCATTTAGCTTGTGTATGTTGGTGACCATCAGATCCAGGAACATATTTCCTCTGCTAGGGCTGTCTTTTATCTGATTCAAAAAGTTATGTGGAACATGTTGCCTGGACAAGTTCTGTATTGTCCATCTTTGGAAGCAAATGAGGTGAAGTTGGATACTGCTATAGGCAGCCTAATCAAGTGAAACCCTGACCACAGGGATTGAACTAGGAAACCCCTAAATACCCCTTCTGACTTGAACCACTGAATGATTCTAAGTAAGGAAAACAGTAAAGAAAAGAGGGGCCACTCACATGTAAGCCAGTGACTGGTCAGTACACTTGCCTGGCAAAATGTTGTACCTGACTACCTGACCACCGCAAACTATTTTGCTAAACTCTAGTCTCAACAATTTTCTGTGTAAGTATGCTGTCTAATGTGTGTGTGTGTGCAAAATCTACCACAGAACACCAGGCTGAACTGAAGCCTCTGTTGGATGAGAAATTCCAAAAGGACTGCAGGTCTGGGGGACCCATAGCTGTTACTGCCAGTAACTGTAACACAACGAGACACAATTCTGGGTAGAATAATTTGTATAAAACCCATATGTTAGTCTGAATGTGAGCAGTAACAAACTCTAGCCCTCATCAGCTAGCTATCCATGCTGTTCATGTTTCTGTGCTTATGCTGTTGCTGATACAGAACCTGTTTTCCCTCTGTGTTATCTGTGTGGTCAGTTAAGTGTATGTACTGCATGGTGTGTCCTGCTGCCTGTGCAGGATGTATGCTTAGCCTTAACCACTGCTGGACCCTGGCAGACAGAACCACAGCAACTTCTCATTTATGGCATCAGGACAGGAGCCTCCATGAGTCCAACATGCAACAAAGTTGGTACTAGTAGACTAAAGAAAAAAATCTGCCAGCAACATGAAGTGCATAGGATCCAGCATCTCTAACACAATTTCTAAGGTTATCCTATCAATAAAACCATTATAAGTAGCAATATCTGAGGCGATGACTGGTTTAATTCAACAATCACTATATGTGTAAATAAATGCTTTTCTAGTTTAAAAATAGCTTCTAATTAAAAATATTTCATTAGAGAACTTTCCCAAACTTATTCCCCTTTTTTTCCCTGTACAGCACAAAATAAACTCTCACCACAACATCACCACCACAGGCAATAAGAATTGATCAGGGGTAGGCTTATTGGATCTGATGTATGCTGACAAACATTTTGACTAGTTTTCTCTAGGACTTCAAAAACTACACCACTGAAATCATTTGCTTTTTGACCACAGGCAAAAGAACTGCCTGTTACTAAAGTGAACAACCTGTGCTTCTACCTCTGAGATCCTAATAATCATTCAAATTGACAGCACCACCCAGGGTCAAAATGTCCTGAGGAGCCAATTCAGGAGATCCACACCTTAATTAGCTTTTTTAAACAGCAGCTCTTTTCATTTTACCTTCTGATATTAATATGCTCTTTCATTTGAAACTAATTAAACACATCAACTTCAGTTTGGCATCCTTCTCTCACAAAAAGCCAGTTTAGTAAGTTTGTTTGACTACTTCTGTAGCCTACATATACAGCTGATGCCCACAATCTTGACATCTTTTCCTAAAGCACTTGCCGAATTTTAAACAGTTACAGATAGTCTAAACTCTACCTTCATCTCTATTGCTGGTATTTTCTTAGCTTCCCTCAGAAACTGAATGGAAAATATGAGAGGCAATGACTTAATTATATTTAAAGCATCTGTTTCTTAAAATCTTGAGTCATATAGGTCTCCATTTATCCTTGTTCATCAAACTAACAAATGAATCATGCTACACCAGCAATAATTCCTTCCTTTTGTCAAATTGCTAACTTGTAATATTTAAGTCCATGTTTATTCAAAACTTTTGACTTGTGTATTCTCCTCCACAGAATCTACTTTTTAATTCCACAATAAAGTATCAGATAGATAAGTGACAAGGAAATCTTCACTCTCTTGCAGATTCAGGCTTTTCCTGGTCCATACTAGTCAGACCAGTAAGTTCAATTTATTTAATGTAATTTCATAGCTTTGAGCACCCTAATCTAGTTGAAGATACCCCTGCTCATTGCAGGGGGGTTAAACTAAATGTCCTTTAAATCTCCCTTCAAACCAAAACTCTTCTAAAATTCTTTTTTTTTAAACTCTATGAAACCTTGAGACTTTGATATTATGCCAAAATAATAACTATAAAGAGCACTTATTAAATGTTTCACATTTTTACTCCAGAAAATATCAACGCTTTTAAAGATTTTTCATAGTTCTTAACAAATTATTTAAACACAGGAAGTCAAAATATTTGGTAATTTTTAAAAATTATTTTTCTATATACTTCACTCATACACTGATTTCACATTTCAACTGATTTGTAGATACTGTTAAAAGAACCTCTTCCCCAGTTAAGATGGTCTAGTGTCACTTTGAAAATATTTTCCTAATAAAACAGCCACTTTAAATTGAACTTTACACACAAATCTTAATTGTGTATAGTGCAATGAATGCCCAAGTTTCCAACCCAGTTTCTGTAAAATCAATTGTTCAATGAATGACTGCTCATATCCACTCAGCATGAATTATTGCTTTATAAACTAGATGGATATTTTTCCCTTGTGTGCAACACAATATAGTGTATCTAGTTAAAAACAGGAGAGAGAGATCCATATTTTCTGCTGCTTATTCAGATTTTGTGTACTAGATATGTCATTTCTTTAATTGCCTCAAGATGTTACACTGAACAGTTCTCTCATTTTTTATGAGCTACTAGTTAGCTCATACTTGTTTTTTTCCTTTTATTTAAAGCCAAAGGACTGATTGCTGATCATTTCATAGGAGAATGAGTAATTCCTATTGACTCTTCCCTACTTATTACATATGAAAAATTACACATGCAGATTTCCTGTAGCATACATTATTGTTACTTACAATAACCAGCAACTACTGCAAACAATAGAAGTTACAAGTTTGATTCCCTCATTTAAAACAACAAAATCAACAAAGATCAGCATTTAAATTATGCTTTTAAGTTAATATATGTAAGGACATGTTCACAGTTTTTAAATCTAGCAACCACTGACTTTAAGACTAGATACTAGAATAAAGTTTAGCACATACTTAGGCATGTAAGTTCCTATAAACTCAGAACTGGAGTGCTGTGGTGGCTGCATCATTTGCTCCATCAACTACTATTCAGAGTAGAAATCAAGCACCACTGTATTCAACATGAAATAGTCTAGTGTTCAAAAGATTCTGAGTACGTAAATGCACAAGCAGCGTTATCGATGGAAAACCTTACTAAATTAATTTCTTATTCCTAAAAATCAGGAAATGGTAAATTTCACACACACCAAAAAAATAAAGGTACTTTGGCTAAAAGCGTCTTATGAACTATATGCAGCTTGGAAAAGCTTTTTGGGCAATATGCAAGTATTTATTCCACATGGATCACTACATTCAATATTAACACTGAAAAAATAATAGCTCTTAGATTTACAGTCAGTTAAGCTGCAATGCAACACCTTTTTTTTCCCCAAGATATTAATATCATAGCATGTCAGAAGATTTTTCTACAAGCAAGAGACAAAGAGCAGAAAAGGTAAAAATGGCCATATTAGAAATCAAATAACTGTAATTACATTGAAGAATAGAGTTGGTTTTTTTTTTAGACAGAGTCTGAAAAGGTTAGTAACATGGCTTTCAGTAATAACTGCTTTAATTACTAGCCTAAAATTGATGTCTCAAAAAGCCTTACACTCTATACCACCTACAAGGATACTACAAAAATGAAATTAGCCTGTGAAACCTATTTCACTGAAATTTAACTCCACAAAGGTATGAATTCAGTGGTATCAGTTTAGCTATCAATATGCAAGCTAAGCAACACAGACAAATTAAAAAATGAAGAAGAAATTTCATAAGAATTTTTCAGACTATTAATCAAAATTAACTAATCCAGAGGAAGATATTACTTCAAAAAGAATGAGACTCAAGCCGAGCAGTGTTTTATAAATCTCTCTCAATCTTTTCTCTCTTATTCTGATGAAGTGACATACTACATAAGACAACAGAGGTTTAGGAAAACTTCAAAAACCCTGGTGTCCACTATTATCAAAATGACATAAAAACACGGTAATACTTTTTATCTTGGGAATGGGTCTTAATTATCCCTCTGCATCTTTAGCTATGTTAAATTTATTTATATTCACAAAATGACTACTTTAGTGCAGAATGACTACATAAACACTACTCTTACCATTAAATCAAATTACTACCTTTTGTACAAGGAAAATTAATTGAATTTCTAGCCAATCCAACAAAAATCTTTTATTTTAAATCACTTTTTTCAAAGAAAAGCTATTGCTAAGTAGTTATATTAATAAACAGCACATGCTGAACACCCCCATATTTGCCACCTAGTATACATTTTATTTGGTTTTGCTTTCCTCTAACGAATGGCATTTATGGTGCATTAAATGTATATTTATCAATTCCTCCAGTGTATGGTTAAGCACACATAGATACAGCTTCAAATTGACCAGGGAGCCACACAGGCACAACATGTCTGCTAAAGGCCACTTATTTACAGCTGCCAGTGCATCTGCACTTGACAGAATTTGTCCTGGAACAGAAGGCAGGTAGAATAAGCAAATAAAGACAGTATTTTGTATCTGAGTAATTCTCCTCAGTATCAGTGATGCCCTGTATTCCAGAAGTTAAGAACACATGTGAAAAGACAACCTTAATTAATTAATTATGGAGTTTAGAATTTTGTGGCTTTGAATTTCTCAAAGTTATCTTTCCTCTTGTGTTTCCAGAAGCAGCAACCTGCACAATTCCATTACCTTCTGTATAACAATCATTACTTTTAACACTTCTCCAGAGAATATTTTTATTCATCTACTGACCAAATGAAATAGTTGCAGTTTTTAAATCTCTATTCTCAGGAAAATCTCTCTGTATTCATCATTTTACCTGACTATATGGCAATAATAAATTTAATGAATTCACTTAGGAAGTCTTAGAGTAACGCAGCTTACTACTTCTTAATTCATCTGTTACTAATGAATTTTTACATTCCATTAGTCTGCCTATTCAGCTTGGTTGTTTTTCTGGAGTTCTTCCATCTTCCATAACATTTTCTCATTAAAATAATTTTATATTACATATAAATGTTTTCTCTTCCTCAATAGTGTCATTCCTACACAGCCCAAACATTATTATAAGTTATTAATTTACATACTGAATTTCTATATTAAGTAAAAGATCTCTCACCTTATTAATTCATTTATCTGATCTCTCCAGTCTAATCTTAGAATTACTATCCCAGTATATGAGTAACATCTGTACAAAACCAATAGCAATATGGCAATTTTAATGGAGCCTGTCACATTTCCTTGGGAATAATTAAAGTGTCACTTGATCTTGAGAAAGTCTTACTGTAGTAATGAGTATGGATTTTTTTCTTAAATAATGTAAAATTTTAGATCTACTCTGACTCTTCTGAGATAATAAAATCTGCATTATTTATTTTTTCTTCATTTGAACTGTTCTCATAATCTTCAAAATTTCATAATTTTATATATTTGAAACGTTTGTATTCATACAATTTGTGCTGGTCACCTAGCTGCATCTAGCAAAAGGCCAAATCTTGTTTTTCTGCTCCAACAACAACTGCAGTTATTCAAAGAACCTGTTTGGTCCTTTTAACAAGGAAGTAGATTTAGAATATCAAAAGAAGAAAAGTTTATGAAAAAGAAACAAGAAATTATGACAAAAACTGTTCTGCAACAGTAACATGAAATTGGTGCTGTGATCATAAACTAAAGCCATGACTATTGTTCTATTCTGTAACTCCTGGGCATAGCAATTTATAATACAAAATAAGATGCAGTATTGTCATACACCAGTGTCATGATTAGAGCAATAAATTTTAGAACTGTAATTTATTTATATATCTCTTGTACTATATAGAACAGCTAAATGAGAAAAGGCATCTGATGAAGGAAATAAATCACAGGTGAAATTCTTGTGAGAAAACAATCTGTTTCCATGAAGTATTTTATTACTAAGCAGACTGACCAACTACAGAAGGAAAAGGTGACCTCAGTTTACAGCTGTCCCATTTTGATTAAGACAAAATGTGCAAAAAAAACTTTCAGTATGCTACTAAATTTCAACTCTTGTAGAAATTTTCTAGCTTAATTTCCTTCAAATTTTTCATGAATGACCTATTTTTCTTATAGGATTATATATGGGTAAATTAACCTAAATACAAATAAATTCAATCACTAAAATGAATGCTGCCTTAGAGAAACAAAAATCATATTTTTAATATAAATTTACTGGAAATTAATCACAGGATAATTTTGATTTGCTTCTCTTGGCGTTCCCTAGAACAAATCAAAAAAAATTATTATTTCATTGTATTATATGTCTTCTTTGAATTCTTTATGTCCTTTTTTAAATTCTTCAGACTACTTTGGACCATCAATCATGGCACTTTTCTGTATTGTACCAGCCTAAAAATTGATTCTTTAATATCTATTGTTCTCTGCAGACATGCTAAACTGTTAGTCGGTCACAATAATACATTTTTCTGCATATGAATATGAAACTTCTTTCTGTTTGAAAATACCAGAAAATTCAGAATTCAGTGTACATTCTTCCAAAGTATATTGCTAGTTGTCAATGTTTACGGAAAACAAAAAAGAATTTTTCTCCATGATGCTGAGAATATAAAAATATTAGAAAGCATTGACAAACTTTTCAAAAGAGCAGAGGAAATATTTATTAATTTATTTATTTAGGTCATCAAGTGCTGAAAACTAATGTGGGTATTTATATAATGAATCTCACAACCTTTATCAATGATCTGGACACAGGGATCAAGTGCACCCTCAGTGTGTTTGCAGGTGACACCAAGCTGGGTGGGAGCATTGATCTGCTGGAGGGCAGGAAGGCCCTGCAGAGGGATCTGGACAGGCTGGATCGATGGGCC
Organism: Geospiza fortis; assembly: GCF_000277835.1. Classification (NCBI taxonomy): domain Eukaryota; kingdom Metazoa; phylum Chordata; class Aves; order Passeriformes; family Thraupidae; genus Geospiza; species Geospiza fortis. The sequence continues at coordinate 1,555,307 of NW_005054411.1, forward strand.
AAGGCCAATTGCATGAGGTTCAATAAAGAGAAGTGCCAGGTCCTGCCCCTAAGACAAAACAACCCCATTCAACCCTACAGGCTGGGGACAGATGGCTGGAAAGCTGCCCAGTGGAAAAGGATCTGGGAGGACTGTTTGACAGCCAGCACAAGCCAGCAGCTGAACATGAGCCAGGTGTGCCCAGGTGGCCAAGAAGGCCAATGGCACCCGGTCTGGATCAGCAATGGTGTGGCCAGCAGCACCAGGGCAGCGATTGGTCCCCTATACTCAGCACTGGTGAGGCCACACCTCCAGTGCTGTGTCCAGTTCTGGGCCCCTCACTACGAGAAGGATATTGAGGAGCATGTCCAGAGAAGGGCAGCAAAAGTGGTGAAGGGTCTTGAGCTCAACTCTTATGAGAAGCAGCTGAGGGTTGTTTAGCATGAAAAAAGGAGGCTCAGAACAGACTTTACAGCTCTGAGAGGAGGTTGCCGCAATGTGGGTGTTGGTCTCTTCTACCAAACAACAAGTGATAGGGCAAGAAGTGGTCTCAAGTAGCAAGGAAAGGTTTAAATTGGGTATTAAGAAAAAATTTCTTTACTGAAAGGATTGCGGAGCATTGGAACCCAAGATAGTGGTTGAGTCACCTTCCCTGAGGGTATGCAGAAGATATATTGCACTTAGAGTCATGGTTTAGTGGTGAACTTGTCAGTGCTGGGTTAATGGCTGGACTCCATATCTGAAAGTTCATTTCCTACTTATATGATTGTATGATTCTACTATTTCAGGGAATGTTTTCTGTCTAGAAAGATATTTTAGCTAAATAGATTCAACAGTAGGTGTATTCTTGATACTAAATTAGGTAACCCCTCTCGGATAATAGTAATTAAAATAATAAAACCAACAGAATGTTTATGTGCTCCACTTTAGCTTCACGTGAAGACAAATCAATAGAAACAAACATGGCAAACTTTTGGGAGAGGGTACAGGGGGGCAAATAAACTAAGCCAAATCTAAGGGATAACTTCCACATTTATGATAGCCAGGATACAAAAGTGCTAAGAATAACTGTTGAGGGACAAACCTTTCTCAATCATAGTCAGTTCTCAACTACCCATTAAAAAAAATGGATAATCCATAACCTAATCTGCATAATCTGCTCAAATTCCCCACTTATTCATTCCATCTTCCTCACAAGAAAATCTAGGTAATGTAGGTATTAAAAAGGGCAGTGAACAGAACCTGCAGAGAGGACACTAAGATACAAGAGGGGTAGGCATTTTTGCCTTTTGACTCCATGCCTAATGAAAGCATTCCATTTTCAGATCCAAGAAAAACTTTGAAGTACTACATACATGTCTTTTTAGCACTGCATGTAAAATAATATTGCCCTGTATCTGAGTTGTTTCTGCATGGAATGAGCTTGATGATTATCTTACAACAGTACTAACAGATTTTCAAAGTAATGCTAAGTTACTGCCATAATCTAGTTTCACATCCTACAAATAACACAGCTTCAGTCCCTGAGCTCAAATTACTGTTGAACTATAGCATATAGTTCAAACAGTACAGTGTTTTTTAATTAAAAAATAAAATATGGAGAACCTTTTGTTTCAAGGTTCTAATGCAGTGTCAAAAGGTCACAATAAAATAAGTGTTGTATTTTCAGTTTTACTGATGAATATAATTTATAAAAAATACAACAATGCAAATGACCTCCAAACAACATCTGCCACTATCTGTCACTTGAAACTCTGCAAAACCTCTCATTTAATAAGTTTTTCTAAAAAATTAGAGACCATGCCTTTTGAAAAAAAAACCCTGAGATTTGTATCTAGGAGGGAGATATAGAAAAAAGATTAACTAAACCTTAATTTAGATTTCAACTGTCTAAAAGAACTACCTCCCCATATAAATAATTGCTTTCCATTTTGATTTGTATCTAAGACATCACCTAAGACACCACATAAAACATTTAAAGACATTTTTCTTCTTTTTTAATTTAGTGCTCAGGCTCATAGAAAACTTCATTAGATAGCAGTTTTCTTGAAAGACTGACAAACAGAATCAAGGACATCCATTATCAACAGAAATACCCTTGCTTATTTCTGCCAGGCTTTTTTAATCTTTTTTGTCTCACTTATTTTACTTTCAAATGTTCTTTTCAACCAAGACTTCATTAAATGTGAGAGGATAAAGGGGGGATAAAAAATAAAATATAAGAAAAATAAGATAAAGACTTTAGGATAATAAAATTAAGAGATGCTTACCTTCCTACCCTTATAGTAAAAACTTTTTAATATATATCTAGAAAGCAAGTGAAAGGAAATGTTTCTGTACAAAATGACTCAGTTTCAGGATTCTGTCAGACAAAATGCTTTCTTCTCTTCCTTTTTCCTATACCTAAACTATTGGTCTTTCTCTTCAGCATTCTACACTCATTTAGCTGTAAGTCCAAATTCCCTGTGGGTCCATTAAGTATGTTGCTAGGCAAACAGTCCAGTAGCAACTGTGAAACAGGAGGTTTGGATGGGAGCCAGTTTTATAGGTCACTACACTGTAAACCTTCACATCATTAGAGTGGAAACTAGTCTTGCAAACTGCAACCATAACTACTGATATTCTTTCTTTTCTCTGAGAAGTCAGTCATTCATACTAAACCTTTTCAATAATGGGTATTTCCAAATCAAAGGCATCGACACGGATAGTACTTTTCCATATACTAGAAGGGTAAATTCTCCACTTATTCAATGTTTTAATGCTATCTTACCTTGTGTTTAGAAATAATAGTAATAGCCATGTTAGAGATGTACAATTACCATGGGACAAACCTTTATCTTACAAATTCAAAGAGCACATATACATAAAAGAGGACTTAACCTTAAGGAAGCAGTATTTTTTTTTTCCTTTCTTTGTTGTAACAACTATAAGAAAAACTAGACTATTCACACAAAACTACCCAGCCATCATATCATCTGATTCAGGAAGGTTCCTTCTCTTTGACTAATGCTACATTTCCTGTAATGTAGCATTATCTTGAAAATGAGCATATAAGCCCTTCAGTGTGATCTTTACATTAATTCAATCACAGAACTCTAGCTGAGAATAGCAAACTGCACAGTCCTGCTGATGTGACCACACTGCATTACCCTGTGGAAGACCTGCTGCTCCAGTTAATAAGTTCAGAAATAAATGGAAGTGGAAGGTTCCCTGCCTATGGTGGGGCAGTTGGAATTTGATGATCTTTAAAGACCCTTCCAACCCCAACCATTCTATGAATCTATGATTGTAGGAAATAAATATGACCCCAGAAACAAGAACATTTTCATATCATTGTTTTTACAGGCTGGAAACACAGCAGTGAAATCAGCACAATGAAATTGCAAAATGAATGAAGATCCACAAGAAAAAGGCATAGCTTGGGCATGAACATGTTTGGGTTTCTTTCGTTAGTAGTTTGACATCGGTGGACTTCTGAGCTGAAGAAAGAAAGTGAAGCAGAGCAAAATAAAAACATTTCCTCTGTGGATTTTATATAACAGGGATTGTTTTAAAATATATATTATTGGAATGAATAATAATGAAAAAAAGTCATTGAGAAAGCAAAACACTCATTATATCAATCAGTTCTTGACCTTCTGTGCCCTTATTTGTTCATTATCAGCAAAATTTTAACTTTTATGGTAATAGAACTACATAAATAATCCCCAACCTTTCTGCTTCCATGTACGAGAAAATGAAAAATGGATTTGGGTATAAGAAATGGAAATGCACAAGCTGAAAGATCACCACTGCCAAAGGTACAGAGATCTAAGCAGCGACAGTAATGCCAGAGATTTCTCATCACTATGAGGTGAAAGGAAAAGAGTGACATTTTTCCAATTAAGCCCTAGATAATCTTCTGTACTGCCTAATTTAATGGTCCTTGTACAATTTTTTCAGCCTTAACACAATTCTTCATATATATTTACTTCTCCAGAAGTGTAAAAAATTTGAAACAATAAATTTATTGTTATAACATGACTATAATCTTGAAAGAAGGTTTAGAATCTATCTACTTATCTTGTCAACTCCTGAATAAAAATGTCATCAGACAAAGCTATCAGCATTATTTAAAATCTCTGGCGTATATCTGCTTTGACTTGAACAAGTAAAATGGTAATGTATGTTTCTAGTTTTACAATTTCTGTGTGTTATTTGGGCGATTTTGGAAACAAGACCAGCAGAATAGCTCATGACTTCTCTCTGATTCTACTCAAGCAAATTCTTAAATCCATCTAATCTATGTACATAAACAAAGATGCCAGAAGGGCTCATTAAAGAACCCCCCTTTTACAAAACCCTGAGTGCTTACAAAAAGCCTGCTGGGAATAACAACCTGGTTCTCCACTGCTTTTAAAAACTTGGCATTATAATTTGTGTTCAAAAGACAAAGATTAGGTACCAGATACTACTAAGTTCTTAATATATGCCTCAGAATGACTAACAAGTTGTTAAACTGAAGGGCAAAAACTGGTACCTCACATTTGCTAGTTTTATGGGAATTTTGTTAAGAAACCTAATTTACATGTTGAGATAAAAAAGCAAGTTGCCATTTGGCTCTAAATGTACACTTAAAAAATACAACCATTAGACTGTTAGTCGTGCATTGCCTTTTTTTGTAGACAAATATCTCGCCCTGAGGGCACACAACAGTCTCAGTTTCCCTGCTTGACTTCCCAAGTTTTCCCCTTACTCAGTCCCAGCCTCATTTCACTGCAGTCCCTGCCCCAGCCATGCCAGGGACACATGTCCCAAGCCCTCTCAAAGTACAGACTGTGGACACTCCTACTGTAGCCTGTCTCGACCTGTCTCTGGACCCATCAGCTTTTGCTGCTGACAGGACTCCATGATGGGCCCTGGCTCATCCCTTGCTGTGCTGCTGCTGTCAATAGACCATGACACCTGATCTTGGCTCTGCCCCCAAGTTTGCACCTCTCAGTGAGGGCACGGGGTGCTCTTAGCTTGTCCCCCTCAAAAATCTGCTCTGTTCTTGCTTCTCCCTGACAGCAGATACAGGAACATGCTTGTGTTAGTTCTTTGTCTTACAGGAATGATGAAGGCTTTGCTCTTAAGCTTAGACATGGAGTAGGTCATCCCTGGACACAGTGGAACAGAGAAAGTTCATATGCAAACAGGTGCCTGTCTAGAACTGAACAAGATGGTGCTTTCCTATTCATGCATTTAGGCACAGGAATATCTTCTTAAACCTGGCCATCAATGTTTTGCTAATTCTTATTTTTAACTATCTAAATTATATTAAACAATCAATTTGGCTGTCTTCTTGACAAATTTTTTAAGATCGCAGAGATACTTTCTTGTTTCGTTAATATTCTTGTCTCTACTTTTCCTGAATTAAGAAAACCAGACAAACAAAAACAAAACAAAAATTCATAAACATGAATTCATGAACAGAGGTTTGAAGTTGTACTGAGGCAGTCCATTTAATCAGAACGTCAATAGCCTGAGAAATATATGAATTGTTGAAAACAATAGCAATGAATAAGTAATTAACTCCTTTCTGTAGATACAGTTTACTTTTTTGGTACATCTTTAATATGGATAAATGAAACCTGTAACATTAATTTTCTGCAAGTGATTTTCTTCTGACAGTGCCAAAAATAGTTCTAAATGTGCTCAGTTGCTGAGATAGCATAGTCATGTTAGCACAGGCACTGCAAAATGTACTTCAGACCACTAGCTGTAAAATATTTTTGAAGATAGTGGTATATTTAGAAATTATTTTTGATAAGCTAAATGAACCTAAAGAAACTAGGTTGCCTCAAAGAGGCAGTCCCATTTTGGAACCCAAGAAGACAGGAAGGAATATGATTTGGACTCCTATTAAAAAAAAATATATATTTTTTCTAGACAAAAAGGTTAGTAAGTAAAATATAATTTAAAAAAACATAATACACGAGAATCTTTACATGTTGCAGCACTAACTGGAGGCCACTGCTACTGTCTAGGGTATGCTGCCTAAATCAGTAGAATTTAGAGGAAAAACAGCTTTCTAACGGTCAAACACACTCACCTAATCAATATCAGAATAATTGAATTACTATGTAGCTCAGATTCCTAAAATGGTCTTTATGAAAGTTTAAAACCATTATACACTTTAAATCAAACCACAATTTATTATTAAAAAAAATAGATGGGAAGACTGAAAATGCATTCAAACAAAAACAACACACTCAAAATATTTGAATGAAATACAAGTTTTATGCAACACAATTACATCAATGGCATTTAATGGAAATTAAAGACAAGGAATCTATACAACATTTTCTTTTGTTGGAAAATATGAACTACATTAACACTGCGCTTCATGTTCTAAACAATATAACAGCCTCTCTTCCTTAACTGCATTTTTTGACATTTCCTCCATCACAATTAAATAAAGAAAAAACAATTATTTGATTACTGTGTCTACCCAACAAAGTAGCAAACTTCACTACATAAACACCACTCACTGCTGACTGAACAGTTAAATTTTATCTTGCTCTTCTTCATAACAGGCCAGATTAAAATCTTGACCTAACAAATGTTGGCCATGCATCCATGAAAGGATAAACCCACCCCAGAGTGCTTTTGCTTATAGATGCAGCTCTAAAAAACAGAGAAATTAAGCTGAGTTAACAGTTGGAGACTTGCAACCATGTTTTATAGGCATAAATTAGATTTTTAAAAAATTATATATGCTACATGATATTATAAAGATGGTGTATCAGACAGAAGTTATTTTTAATCTGTGGTTGTTTTCATTTCAGGGTATATTTGGTGTTTTAGTTTTTAGAAGACAATTTTTATGTTTATCAATTCCCATACTTAGTAAAATGAAAACATAGCAAACATATTTATTCCTAAAGCCTTGAGGTCTTCCTGACTTTGCCAGCTGCAAGAGAAACTGACTCCAGGCAAAAAGCTGAAGTGCTTTTAAATGTAAAATGTGCTCGCTTTCACATGAGCAAGCAGCCTGCAGGTATAAAATGCCTGCCACAGATTCCAAAGATAATGGTGGTATTTCAAGCTCTCTTTACAGAATATTTGTAACTAAATTTGTTGATCAGAGGACCATTGAATATCATAACAGTCAGTACTGTAATATGCAATAGGCACAGATGTGAAATGTGACAACAGGATGCCATTTTCTTGCTCACATTTTTTGAAATTAAAAAATGTAACCTTTTCCTCTCATAGCTGAGCCTATGTTGGATAATTTATATTTAGTGGAAATGCAGAAAAAGGGGTGGGGGAATGAAAGAATAATGATATCACATAGCTTAAAGAACTCTTTTGGCCTGAAAGCATTAGGCTATTTTACAAGAGTTGCCACCCTCACCGAGCACTGCTGGCTTGGACTGAGTGGTTCTGAAAGCTGTTACCATGTAGATTTCAGCCTACATGACAGCAGACTGAGCGGCACCATCACTGAGGAGACAGAGTAGATAAAAGCCTAAAAGGCTCCTAACTTAGTTAAGAATCCCTAAAAAGCATCTAATCTTTCTAGTAAACACATGGAAGCAGAGGGGTAGCGGAGAGAATGTACAGCCATTAAACACTGACAGATGCTCCTGGGTTTCTACGCTCAAGACCTCAACATCACAGGATACTTCATTTCCAGTTCTGCATCACTGAAAGACTTTAGTCTATAAAGATGTAAGTAAAACTTCTAGGTCATTAAAAGCTCTTTTAACTTGTCAGTGTAGCACAGACATTTATTTTTAATATACACATCCACTAGGTTCCACAGATTTCACCTACCCGAAGAGCTTGGGTATTTACCTCAAGCTCCAGGAAGAAGGTACTCCAAGGTTTTCTCAGGCATTCATTATTCTTATCCAAACTTCAGACTTCTTCATTTTTTAAGTTGTATTTTTAACATATATATAGTTAGTTGAAGGAAACAAGAGCCTTTGGTATTTATGGCATCATATTATTTTTGTTCACTAATACTGGGAGAGACACCAGGAACTAGTAGCTATGGTTGCAGATCAGAATGTTCCAAGAATCAGTTCATTTCATAAGTCCTGTTAAATGCAAATGCTAGAACTATTTAAAAAGCTATTTCACCCATAGTTTCTTGTCTTTTTTTATCTAGCAGATATGAAAAAAATCAAGAAAACCTACTCGCTGCCTGAAAATTACCAAGTAATTAATAATTAATAAATCCAAGAATTGATATCGTTCCTTTAAACCTGTCTGCATAAAGAATGAAAACACACATTAAAAAAAAAAAAGTCATCCACAAGTAAACTGCTAAAAATATTTAATGAAGTTCTAAATTTAATTAACATTTTGGAATACATGCCTTTATTTCTGGATACCAAATATTCTCCTACTCATTTTTCAGACCTATAGCTGGGAAACATCAATAAGTAATGACTCTCCCAGGTAGAAATAGCTACATGGGTGAGTGTGTGGTTCACTACACTAAAATCAGGGTTACTTTCATATGACTGAAGCATGAATTCCAAAGAAGATGAAATGTTTTTCACTATTGATGAGAAGGATAGCATGCAATTTTATTCAGGGTCCTCTCTATGCACTTTTACTATTCAAGCAGTATATTTAATCCTTGCATGGTTCAAGAAGTCCAAGACACACAGCTGGAAACTAAGCTGCTAGACAGAAACAGTAAAATATCAAAGGTACACTCAGGTTAGATCATAGTCTTCCATAAAAGATCTTTACAATATGTAAGGAAAAAAATTCTACTAGGTCAACATTTTTCACTGACTTCAGTGGGACAGCATTTCATCCTGAAAAACTAACATTAGAGGAATATATAGGTCACTGGTTAGGTAGCCCAAGTTCTATCGAAGATCAATTCCCCTTTGGCTTCCATTCTCTGTTAGACATGCCTCCTAGCCAAGCCACCAGTAAAAATGTCTCAAATACTTTTCTTACTTTGCCAAAACTTACAAATTGTATCTCTATTTCCAAACCTGACCGATTCTTCACACTTTCCAACCTCACTCTTCCAAGCCCTAACTGGCAGCATCTTCCTAAAAGAGCCAACCCACACCACACAAAGTAAGTTTAAATTTGTATTTTAAAACTGATCTTGCATAAACCTTACATCATGGAAAAAAAAATTAAACACACTGAGTATTTCTTCATTAGAAACCACAAAATTTATTCTGATCTAAATCTAAGTATGAAAGAAGTAAAATAGGAACCTGTCTACTAAGAGTGAAATTTGTCTAAATTAAGGTAGCAGTGAATTAATCCACATAGCCATGAAAAAACATTGTCCTGGCAAATGTAAAATTGAGGGATTTAAGTCATTCCAAAGAAGTATCCACAGTTGCTATGCTGTCAATAAATTCTAAGGGAATCAGAGTGGAGCTGTATATTTCCCCAGAGTTATTTTTAGCTATCATCAAAGAAGGCCATTACTTGGACTGTCAGGCTAGTAAAGGCAACAAAACGTGGAGGAGGAGAGCATGGAAACATCACCCTCCCTAACAAGAGCAGAGCTCTGTGTAATGAAATGGGTTGGTATATCATGAGGCACAGGCTTTTGTAGTTTTCCTCTAGTCTATCCACAGTCCATGGAAAGAGATGCTGAGCGGACAGTGAGTTGCCTGGTGATCAGGGACAAAGTGAAGCACTTCTTATATTCTTTCCTTATCAATGTCCTTATATTGTGCAAAGGTGTGGGGTACAAACATCTGACATTTGCAGAGGCTGGTATACTGGCAAGCACAGCTGGCTTGTTGCTGGGGCAGTGAGTTCACATGACAGAGGCCATCGTGCCAGTGGGTAGGGGAGGGAGGACAGGGAACAGCAGCTGTTCTGCTTCAGCAAAATTTTACAATTTGTTAGATGAATGCAAAAAAAAAAGCAGCATTTTATCTTTGCTCTCAAGGGTGTAAAATTCAATTCTTCCAACACTGCTGAGTAGCTCGCAGATGTGGCACACCTAAACTAATGAAGTCAACAAAACTGTTGCATTTTTTAAAAACCACATTATCTACACTTGGTTAGTGATACTTTGTATCACTGCATAATTACAGACCTATAAAATCTCCAATAAATTCACACCAGTAAACATTTCTTTGAAATGAGGGAAATAAAGCTTTTTGATGGATGGTATTCTCAGCATTTATCACAAATATTAGAAATATATTCAGTAAATTAGATTTCAAAAGAGTAGTAATTCCACAAGAATCGAAGCAAGAGGGTGTTTAATTGCCTCAGACCAATAAAGGAAAAATGATGGCAGAATCAATTAAAAATATATTAAACAAATGTATTTTAGGTATTTAGGGCAGCAACCCACCTTCATTTTAGTGCATATTGCCTTGGGCTTTATATGCTTGCTAGTTTTACATCTGATATAAAGAGAGAAACTACAGTCATTGCTCTATGGATACCAATACAGACTAGAAAATAAATCAAAAGCAAAAACAAACAAAAAAAACCCATAGAATATATGATATACTTTTTGGAGGGGATAGAATTTTTCTTTAGAACCACTTTACACCTTTTCTCTAACCACAAAACACTGACTTTTCTAAATAGGAAGAACCAAAATGCCTGTTTCCTAAAGCAATGAATATTTAAAGTGTTCCTGGAAGGTCCTGATCAATGACAGGGATCATTTGCAAATGTCACATCTTTCCCAGTCTCTTCTGCATTAGAGATCATGGAACCTTATCTTTTAATTGCTCTGTGCAGAAAAAAGGCCTTATGACAAGCACAATGATCCATTCGGAGTGCTGCTAGCTGTAAAATAGTAAGAACAAAGAGGACTGGAGGACTTAGAAGACCTGTCTGAGTTGTTTTTTTTTCTTTTTTCCTTTTTTTTTTTTTTATTTTCATGATTGGGACACAGAAAACCTTTGGTTTTGTACTTTTCTTGAACAGACAGAGACAGATGTTTTAATTTCCCAGAGGATGTTAAGTCAATGGACTCATCTTCATTGTACCACAGTCACAAGATGCAGAATTTAAAAATTCTGGCAGATCTTTCTCTGATATGCTCTCTCCCTTAAAATATTCAAGACATACAAGATGGAACATTAAGAGTTAGTGCAAAGGGAATACCTGGAATCAAAAGGCTCCTCACATACATTTTCATGGTATCAGCAACAGATGGCAACATCTAGTTTCCAAATTCTACTTATATGAAATTTGAGGAGTTATTTTACTTTTTTTTTAAGCAAAATAACATGACATTTAAAAATCAAAGCAAAAATCATAGCTAAAAATATTAATTGTAAATGTATCAAGATACGTAATTATTTACAGAAGCACACATGCATTCAATCAGTAAAGGTCCTGTGACTTTATCCAGTAACAATATACCTGCAAAATCACGATACTGAACACTGAATGCACAACCTTCACAAGGAAATATTCACAAACAATTATTTACATTGTTTTATGAAATGCATGGAGGGAAAAGCAATCAGTTAAATAACTGATATATTTCACAAGCTGGAAAAGAGGACGTATTTGAGAGAGACACAAGTATAAATGCCAATATTAGAATTTACAACAGAAAATTCCAATATGAAAATAAAATAAGAAGGATTTAGGCTAGAGTCAACACAAGACTTTCCAGTTTTCTTGAGAGGGGATATGACCATCTCCAAGGTGCTGTCTCCACCCTTCTTTCTGCCCCTTCTCTTACAAAAAAATAAAGAAACTCCTACCCAAAAGTCCCAATATATTCTAGTACTAAGTCTTTATAAAAGACAAGGTTGTAGCTGAAGTCAGGGTATGTTGTGCCATAGAGCATTTCAGCAGCCTAAAGAGCTGTGGCTGATGCAGAGGCGTGCCAGCCACAGGCTCAGCTGCCAGCTACAGCTCCCCAGTTCAGGAACGGATGCACTGGGAGTCGGTCACAGAACACCGATGCCTCCAGGGTAATGTGTGCCCAAACACTGCTGTACCACTGAGCTGCCTATTTCACAGGGCAACAACAGCTTCACTTCTGGCACAAGAAAACCATTTAGCTCTTCCAGCTAAACATCAAGGAGTGCAATTGCAAGACAGAAAAGGGTAGACACTATCACAGATAACAATCCAGGGCACTATGATATGTACTGAAGAAAGTAGCTCCCTTGCCACTTAATGTATACACATTGAACCACTGAATTGCAGGGTATATCCTACTTTTTACTGATAGGAGAAGGAAGTAAGCCCTTTTTTTTTAGTGTAAAAATATTTTTCCTTCTTGTTCTAAAAAGGAATAAATTTTAATTAAAGTAAAATAGTTTAATTTTTAAAAATTGCCCTCAAATACTTCAAAAGAAGTAGTAGAATTAGATTTGGTTTAATAACTTTACAAGAACATGTATAAAACATGCTATAATTTAAAAAACAATTCTGCAATAAAATATATATATTCATTGCACATATATAATTCAGTTTCCCAAGTGCAAGTATTGCAACAAGATGTTTTATCACTGATTGCTGCTCTAATAATACACCAAATGCCAGCTTGGAAATTAAATATTCACAAGAATACAATTAAAATGAAACCCTCATTCCCAAAATAAATCATAAAAACACCCCTGTGAAAAATAAAAGAAAATAGTATTCCTTGCAAAAATACCCTTTAAGAGAATAAATTAGAAATGAAGCATAAACAATAAAGCCTGCTCAGCAGTCATGTTTTCCAGTGCTCTGTAGGGTAGCTGCAGGAATTTTCCATGCTGTGAGTGTTAATGAGACCCTTCATAGGCAGCATTAATACAAAAAAGCAATCACCTATAATTCACCTTTTCAAATCTATACTTCTTGAATTCAGTAACTAGAAGCAAAAGAGGTAAAATAATGCAAATACTATCCCCATTTACTGATACACAACCATTAGCCAGAAAGGGGTTGACAACAGAAAACTTATCATCAGACATAAATGCTTCGATAATCATGCCCAGAGTCCAGAAGCACTTGCAGAACACGTACAGTTTTCAAGACTACAAAACTGTCCCTAAACATATGGTTTTCCTGATAGAAGAAAACATACTTACAGGAATTATTAATTAGCAAAAACTGGCTGGATTCAAGATACTTAGGCACTTAGAACAGAATGGGTATTTGACCAAAGTCTGTAATGAAAGCAATGTGGCATGAAGGAAACACACAAATTTTATACAGCTTATTTCCAAGTTGCCACTTATCTTTGATAACATTTATTTCAATCAAATTGTGCAAAAATTCAAATTTTCAACATGGACACCTGTAAAGTTCTGCTTAACAACTGCCAGCAGGAGGCAATTGTCACTAACCAGTATGTCAGACAAGCAAGTTTCCAAGCCAGGCACTGGACCTCAGCTTGGAAAACTTCACCAAACGGTGAAGGTCTTCAAGGTAGGAAGTCCCTCATCTCTATTTCATTTCTTAATGGCCAACCCATGGGTAAAGACATGAGTTGGATCTGTGAGCCCTTAATACTTGATAATTTTCAAGTGAAAAGTATTAATTCATTCTGCCAAATGCACTATTTTCTAAATTTAGTGACAGAAATACGAAGCAATAGCATACCTGATACCTATCTTGCAGTCTGATCCCAGTTCAAAGTGATTTTTCTGTTCCAGGTACTGGGAAGTTTATATGCAATTTAAATAAATACGCAGGAATTCAATTAATTTCTTCAAAAAATACCCAATTCTTCCACAAAATGAACACTGATTTTTGGTACAAGCTTGCTGTGGGTCATCCATTTTCAGTTGCATTTCTTCTTCTGATGAGGCAAACTAACTCTTGGGTTTCCCATTACCATCAACTGATTCAGGCAGGTCATCCCTTATCAATGAAATTTTTTTTTTTGAACAGCGCTATCCATTGCCAGGTATAAGTATTTTTTTAATAGTACTACCTCCTGGATGAGGCCAAGATCTGCATTTTGGGTGCAGATCTAAACTGAACATAGCAAATACATGTCAAAGATAAGCCTCAAAGCCAGCTTTGCTGGAGGTTAGCTATGGCCCTCCCCTACTCTTTTTCTGGCTTTGATGCCCATCAGGCCCATTACTGAGAAATTTCAGCATGCTAAGTTATCAAAGGCAGTTTTATTTCGGTGACCAGGTTAGTTTCCTGATGCCTTAGTGTAAGAGCTCATTCAGCATCTGATGTGAACTGAAGCATTTGAAAGGGAGTAGTAAGTGCAGTGGATAGGGTGAAGGAAGGGAGTGGCCAGCAGTTACAGGGGTTTGACTGCTTCAACACTTATTTACACAATGAAATGCACTTCCTGAGCACATTTCATTTTCATAGAAGTGAAAAATCCCTAGCTTTACATGAAATTTTCATTCTTAAATAAAATTACTTCAGAAATACTTATGCAAACACATAACATAAAAAAAAAAGAAATGCACCTCATTAATAGCTCTTCCTAAAACCAAAATATGATGATGGAAAAACTTGAGAATGGCAATTTATATGAGATTAATGATTTATAAATGTGATTTGCTGGAAGGGAGTGGGACTGGGAGGAGCATCGTGGATTTCCATTTAAGATTGGAATTCATTTTGCTTCCAGTTTTATAGTGGAAAATCATGAGGAAGGAATCACATACTGACATTTGGTAGTTTCAGTGAGCAGTTCATATAACTGAAAGATCATTTCCTCTCATCTTAATTCCATCAAATAACTTATGAAAAAAGTAAATTCTCTCACTGTTCATGTGCCCAAACAGCAGTAGCTGAACTGCAGTTTCCAAAGGCAGAAGGCTTTATACATTATCCCAGTGGCATGTTACAACACTGCATCAATTAGTATTGTAATCTATATCATCTACTACATCTTCCTCACTTACTTTTTTTTATATATATCTCTCTCCTTCTCTCTATTTTTAATGAAAAAGTGAAATACTGCTAGCGCCTGCCAGACAGGAAATTAGCTCAACACTAAGGACAAGGAAAATTGCACTAACACTTACTAAAAAGAACATAGCTATTTTCTGAGTTTTGCTTATTGCTTTTCCACTGTGCTGCATAGACATTTGACTAAACCAATAAATAAAATGTAAAAACACCTGATACGGAGGACAGAAAATACAAATACCAGCAAAGTCAAGGGAAAAAAAAAATCTCACAATATTTAAATTTAGACATGTCTGCTGCAAACTTACACTTCAAAACAACTTTGAACTACTGTCAGCATCAGTAGCAGAACTGTTATTACCATGAGAAGCTCATTGCCTCAGGATGTTTTATAGACCAAAAGTCTTAAGAGATAGTAAAGTGGTCACCAGAATTGTTGGAGGGTGGATAATGAATTATTTGGAGGTATTAAACAAAACAATACAAATGTAACTTGTGACTCAGTCCCTGGAAGCCTATCTCTTGGAAGTGAGATTCTCCAGGGGAAGAAATACATGATGCTTCTTCCATATGCTGCAGTTTGGGCAGATTTATGAGAATTTTTTTTGTTCTTAAATACTGTTTATTTCTTTATTCTGTTAAAAAAGTTCTTTATTTCTTAAAACTCATTTACTTGAGGGGAAAAAAAAAGTAAACCCCATAAAATCCAACATCTGCAATGCTTTCTGGTTATTTTATGTTGGGTTTTCATTGATTGCTAGTGATGTGGTACAAATCATGGAGCATTCTGCAAGCAGTAGACTTTTTTCCCTCGTAACAGATTCAGTAAATAACATTCCACATATTGTGACACCAAAAGCACTGGTGCTCTTCATCTGTTGTAACATTGTTTAAAAGAATTATACTCAAACATCAAAGGCTGTTGCTCTCAACCCAAATTTTGCAGAGATATAAACTGCTGTGGTAGATTAATCTCAATATGTCAAGTTATATACATGAATCATTAGGCCATATAATGGACATTTCTAAATATCAACTTTCAGTGATGTATGTGCTGATATTTTTTTTCCTTGTAATTACCCCTGAATTTATTTGTATTCACTTATTGCTAATATGCCAAAATAAATAATTACCCTAGAATCAGCAACTTTATGCTAAACAATATATCTATTTAATGTCTATGGAACTATATTTCTTGTGTTCCAAGAAAACATATTGGGATGAATTTCTCAGGACTTTACTCCTGATCTATAATACAAAGTTTATATTTTTAAATTACTTTTCATTTAAATTATGGCTTCTCTGATGGCCATGACCTAATATATTGTGTGTTCTTAATTATCTACTTTGTCTCTTCAAGCAGAGTGAGTCAGATAAAATTATATGGAGCTAGGAGAATAGTGTGCCATCATAGTGGCCAAGCGAGCATTAAGGGACAGAAGGTCCCAAGGCAGAGCACAGCATGTCAAGGGAGCAGGGCACATGCAACCAGGTATCAGAGAAGAAAGAAAATTAGTAAGGATCAGAGACATTGATTCAAAATTTTCTTAATACCAGAAGTCAAGGAGTGTTGAAACCAACCATGAATGAAGGACCTACTTGCTGTACGTGGAAAGAGTAATACTGAAACCTTGTTTATATTGTTTTGCCTAAGCCAACTATGTGGTGTGTTTGGGTTATTTTTTCCTCTATCAATAAAATAATTACCCAGTATATGCTGGATTTATGAGTTTAAAAACCTTTTGGTCTTTCTCAGGAACACCTTATAAAGAGAAGGTCAAGGTAGATTCTCTTCAAAGCTTTTGCCTCTTCAGGGAAGCACAAGAGCTCACTGGAATTGTGCATCAAGCCTCATTCCATTAATATTTCAATATTATACTTTTATACCTTTTGTAGATTTACAGGTACTAGATTTACACAATTTATGGAAATGTGCTTTATATAGTGATTTAGAAAAATATATAAAGATAATTTTATAGGTCTGTAAAACTCCTGAGGTAGATGAGAAAAGACTTTTTAATTTATTTGATACCTAATATTTGTGCCAGCTACTTACCAGGGAGCATGATTTTCAGTTTGTATTAAATTTTCTCTTTTTGCAGAATTTGTCCAGTAGAGATTATGTCTCTATCTGATTGATTGGATCATAGCTGAATGACAAGGAAAGATAACATATATTCATCCAAATCTCTATTATATTCAAATGAAGTACTATTAAAAAGTTATTACTATGAGTAAGATTATGATTACTCTTCCCAGACAAGAGAGCATTCAGAGGGAGAAGACATAATACAAATGTCACTTGAAAGCTAAAGAGAGAGGCAACAGTCACCTACACATACCACTGAAAAATTAATAGCAAACGACAGCACCTCAAAATTACTATAAAGTATTCCTGTCTGGTGTTCACTAGATACTAGTGATAACTAGAGCAAAGTAGGAGTACAGGTCAACTTTTTAGCTCTAAAGGAAGAGTTTACTCTAGGAATCTTCAAAGTGAATCTTCAAGGGCATAACCTGAGAAAATAGGTTAAGAACAGGTGGTATTACTATATTTAGGCACAAAGGAAATCTAAGAATATACACACAGGTGAATCACAACAGAGACCAATGTCAAAAAATAAAGTGAATGAACATACATATAGAATAAATGGTTTTTGTCAGGTGAAATGACTGAGAACTAGAATGATAAAAAAGCTCTAAAAATTACTTCTGTAACAGAATACTCTACTCCATAAGTTAGGACAAATAATTTTTTTCCCATCATTTCCATTAATAGTAGAAAGTGCTAAAAAAGGGAACAATTTACCTATCACACCAAATTTTTGTGAACTATTTATTGTTCACAAAATACTCAAAATTTAAAAACAGCTGCCTATACACTTATAGTTATTAAAATGCTTTTAACAGATTGAAATAACAAAATTGTTTTGAAGGCTCTCTGGTCAGATGACCAGACCTTCTAGTTTTGTGGTCAGCCTCATGCATTTATCTGTAGATTTTGGTTCTAGTCCTGATTTTTTTTTTCATGCCTCTAATGCTTCTATTTTCCTATTAGTTGTTTAATTCAGCTGATTTGGTGTCCAGCTCTAACAGAGTAAGTTATCACACAATCGCATAATTTTTCCTATCTGTCCACCAGTCCACTATCCAATTTGTAAGGAAAAAAATCACCCTACCAATTCCATTGTAGTTTAGCTTAAGCAAATAAGTATTGTTCAGCTAAACTAGTATCCTGCCTAACAACAGCCAAAAATGTTTATTGAAAAGCATAACAGGGTAGCTGTGTAATCAAACTATCCTTGAAATTTTTTGCACCTTAGGGCAATTTTCAGCCTGAAGAAACCTAAGCCAAAAATGACGTATCAATAGATAGATAGATAGCATTTGACTAATTAAGTAAAAAAGAAATCAACTCTTATATGATTGCATTGCCTACCTTCACAGATCTACCTGTCTAAAAATTTTCTTTTAATTTGTTGAACAATTTTCACCTAATTTAGCACAGGAGTATGAAATGTCATTGTATTAAGTTTCACAGTGTTAAGCTTTTGCAAATGTAGGAAAATTAGCAGCAGGGGAGACACTGAAATGAAACACCCTCATGGGAGAAGACTATAGAATAACTAGAATCATTCTATGTTCCACATGGATTTTGCTGGGGCCAGAGGAGCCATGTCATAGCTCCTTCCCTTTGGTTGGAACTCCCAGCATGGTGGTGGGTATTATGCAATGTGCTAGATGGAAACAAGAAGTATTATAGTGGTTACAAAGCAGTGGCAACCAGGGAAAGACATGGAGTTACTGCTGTGGGAGACTGCAGAGAAAAGAATTTAGAATAGCCAAGGAGAAGGATAATGTGGGAAAACGGAGGAAGCTGAGATGCCTAGAGGGGTATATTGTAACTTTGCAGGAAACCTGCTTCTAGCTCTGTGCAACATCTGAGTGCAAAAATCCCAAAGATCTTCCATTTAGTTCAAAGTGGAAAAGTAGAAGATACCGCTGTTGAAAGAGGGAGGGAAGGACAGCAAAATACCATGTAGCAATGGCAAAATGGAGAAGGCAAGTCTATACAGTAAGGCAGTCTGAAGGACACATTCCTCTACTATTTGACCAAAAGTCCACAAATTTAAGTAGATGTAAAAGTATTTAAAAGGCAAATTCTTCAAGTTCAAGTTTTAGCCCTTCTTCCTGACAACTTTCAGAATAACCAAAGAAATCTCAAAAGCCTTAAATACCAGCTAATAGAACTATTTTCCCCCACATTATGTTGTTCAAAGCTTCCTGTCTTCCCCAGCATAAAACAAAACTGTAGCCCTAACTGGCTCTTCTTCCCACTCCTGGAAACTGTGTGGCTCCAACATATTGCCACAACATGCTGGAACATACTTATTGCCAGCTTTCAGTACTGTAGAGAGCCTGGGAAACCCAAGGTTGAAGCGGATGCAAAAAATATTGTTCACTTGTTGTATCACAAAAATAGTTTGGATAGAAACTCCTTGATGGGAATTACCTGTCAAAGGCATGAGAGGCTTGCAGCTGAAAAAAAAAGAGAGCACAGACCTCCTTCTTTGACAAACAGAAAGTTATGCATGTCACAGTGCTTTTTCTAGAGTACTCATAAAAACAGGCTAAGAAACAGACAATCAATTACTTGAAATAGCACCTTGGAGGAAAGGATACTCATCCTGTCTCTTAAGACACAAAGAATCAAACTTTGGTATCATTACCATAGGACGTCTCGTCCCTTAGATGTGAACAGAATTCCTGAGAACATACAATATTTTCCAGCTCTACTAATGTCCAAATTTCTCTTCATATTATGCTGCACAACTGTAGGTATTATCCTGTCACGATTGTTGTCGTAGCTCCTTAGCCAACAATTGACTCCACACCTTGTAGACCAAACTGTTCCATATGATTTTTACATTTTGACCATTGTTTTCAGCCTGCTATTTCATTTCATTTCATGCCAGCCTGTACTGACTTTTAAATTCATCAAGAGAATAAACAAAGTATTAAGCCATAAGTCACTGCACTGTTCTTTTTAATTTCGTGAATCACTTCAAACTGTGGTGGGTTTCCACCATTAGCACCATATATCCAAAAGCCAAGAAAGCCAGAATTTTGAGAGTATAATCTGACTCCCCTTAAAGATGCTTAATTTTCAGAAAATGCTGCTTTCATAGTGAAGCATGCCCACAATCCTTCATATCATGAAAACATTATCCCAAATTTCTCACTTCATAAATAACATTCTGTACCTAATGAGATACTTACTTTGCTTTTAACTAGTCATAAGTTATATTTTGACCTATTCATAGTGTTATACCTAGTTTACTAAAGGACTTTAGTGGCAATCACAAAGCTGTGTGTTCCAATAAGAAGCAACTCAAATTTGGAACATCAGCTAATGAAAATGTTTGTGAATTTTACATTATAACATTAAATATTATCACAGATTTCATGATGACATATCTAATGATCCATACTAGGAAAAGAAATCTGACAGAACACTTTAACCACAAATTTTTTGATGTTCAATAGAAACAGATGATAAATTTTAGATATCTTTGCTCCCTCTTTAATGAACCATGACTTTTTAAGTACTGAAATAATTTAAATATAAATTTTCTTTTATCAGAAAGAGGCTAGTTTCCTAGCCAGTACTTCTTAAAACAAAACAGTATTTAATATTTTTCATGGGTTAAAATATTTTTAAACACACAGAGTAAACAATATAAAATTTTAAACTTGCTATGACATGTATATCAAAGGTGCTTTTTTTACAACCGCCTGCTTGAGCTTATTTACTGTGATTTTAAGTGATACAGACAGGAGGAACTGAAATCTCATTATTACATATGGAATATCTGCTGCATTTTGGAACTCTTGTCTTTTATCTGACAGCTCCTACTGCTCATCTTGTACAAACTGGGCTGACAGAAAACCAACTGATTCTAAAGATTAATTTCATGACATCATGTTTTTACATGTTAAAAGACATAGAAGACAGTTTCTAAGATCTTCTGATAATACAAAATGAATCCTAATCAATTATAAGAGACTCAACAATTCAGTAGATTTTTACGAGATTTTTCTTCACCTTTAGCCAAATCAAAAAGCACCTTTACATAATTCAAGCCATTACTTAGTTGATTTTAAATGATACCTCTCTTTTGTATGCTTTCTTATTGTATTAAAAGAAAAGCAATTTTATTCAAAAACAATATATCATAGACAGCTATTTGCTAGATTTTATAATGAACAGCAAAAAAAAAATCAATATAGTGCAGAAACTTCCGATTTCTGGGTAATTGCTGCACAGTCAGAACACCGTTTTCTTTGAGTTTGTCTTCCTATATTGCTATTTACAGATAATAAGAGTTTTTAAAAGAAGGTGCTTGTATGTTTTACAATCATAAATACCAAATCCAAAGAATAAGGTCCCATTGAAGAAAAACTGGTGATGTAGTTCTATTCATAGGAAAAATGAACCCTTTCTGCTTTTCATGTTATGTGGTACACAAGCAGATCAAAAAGAATTTTGCAGTTTTCCTTTGGTCATTTTATATACACCAGAATATTTTATAATGTATAGTTTTCAATGACATTACTTGAATGCCTGAAAGAGAAGACTTCTGACTACTCAAGCAGTTTTGTTGGGCTTACCCTGGCCGAATTGCCACGTGGGCACAAGAGCCACCCTATCACTCCCCTCCTCAGCTGAACAGGGGAGAGAAAACACAACGAAAGGCTCAGGGGTTGAGATAAGAACAGGGAGAGATTACTCACCAAATACCATCACAGACAAAACAGACTCAACAGGGGGAAATTAGTTTGTTACCAATCAAATCAAAGTAGAATAATGAGAAGACCAAATCTTAAAACACCTTTCTCCTACCTCTCCCATCTTCCTAGACTTTCTCTATCAACTTCCTGGGCCCATATTCTCTATCAACTCCTCTCCAGCGGTACAGGGGGAACACAAATGGAGGCTGCAGTCAGTTTATCAGACATTGTCTCTGCCACTCCTTCCTCTTCAGGGAGATGACTTCTCACACTCTTCCCCTGCACCAGTGTGTGTCCCTTCCATGGAGTGCAGTCCTTCAGGAACACAGTGGGTCCCCCACTGGGTCACAAGGCCTCCCACAACACCTGATCCAGCATGGGCTCCTCTCCATGGATCTAACCAGGAACCTCCTCCAGCACAGGCTTCACAGAGGGTCAAAGACTCCTTCAGGCTGCTCCAGTGGGGGGGTCCTCCATGGGCTGCAGGTGGATCTCTGCTCCACCATGGCCCTCCGTGGGCTGCAGAGGGACAGCCTGAGTCACCAGGGTCTGCACCATGAGGTGCAGGGGAACCTCTGCTCTGACACCCTGAGCACCTCCTCCATCTCCTTCTTCACTTACCAGGGTGTCTGCAGAGTTGTTTCTCTCACACAATCTTGCTGCTTTCTCCAGCTGAAGTCTTTTTCCCCTTAAACCTGTTATCCCAGAAGCACTATCACCATCATGGGTGGGCTCAGCCTTGGTCAACAGCAGGCCCATCTTGGAGTCAGCTGGCATTGGCCCTGTTGGACATGGGGAACCCTTCTTGCACCTTTTCTCAGAAGCTATCCCTGTAGCCCCCCTGCTACCAAAACCTGGTCATGCAAACTCAGTTAAGTGGTAGGTGTCTGATCACTGGTGTCAAAAAGAACTCTCACTGGTGTCAGATGACACATACTTTTATTCTTAACTTCCTGTGCTTTTCTCTCTTTCAAACCAAGAGAAACATTTGTCCTCTGGACCTCATTCTGCTTTTTTTTATACCAATAGTGGGCTGTTCATACACATTGGTTGACTCTTTTCCATTATCTGTTCCATCTAAATCAGTGTCCACCTACGCATCACTGTCCTGTTTCTTTCCTTGTCTGTCAACACATCTTCATTATAGCTCAGTCAAGGTATGTGGGGAACTCAAAGAGTTAAAAATATTTAATCGATTAATTCAGCTAGTAGTATTAATGATTATATTAATTTCAGGAGACCTCACTTTAGACATAAAACCCCTTGCAAGACATAAAATGTCACTAGTCTATCCTTTAAGTAATCCAGCTCCACCAGGAAAGAGGATAGTAGTTTTAATAAAATGGGACTCATAAGTTTTTATTACTTTTACAGTGAATGCTTCTCAATTTTATTGGCTCTTCAAAGGAGTAATTTAGTTTTTCTATTTAAACATGACTTTTTATCCTTCACAACTTGCAGGTTTCAATGTTATGTTTCTAACATTATAGATACTAAGGTTTTAATAAAGATATGAAGTCCTTTTCACTGATATATACAATCTAGGATTGTGAAAACTACAGGAAAAGAAAAAACATACTTAATCACTTTTCTAGGCCGATACAGTTAACAGCATTTTTGAGAATGGATGAATGTAAGCATTATAAAATGATTATGAGTGATCACATTGAGTTAAGTAATACATACTGATACATATTGATTTCAGTGCTTCTCTCACTCCTTGAACTTGCATGGAAAAAGAATTCAAATATGTTCTCTACATGTTAATATCATGGCCCTAACTGACATCAGTGAGAGTGTTATCATCAAATCACAGAATGGAAAGATGGGACATGAACATTTTCCTATAAGGTGAGCTGACGCTGATACTGATTTCAAGGGGAAGAAAAAAAAATAATCTTTTGTTCTATGTTTTTTTTTCTATCACCATGGCTTAAATAGTTAAGCATCAGAAATTTAAAAATATTATTCCTGAAATGCTGTCTAATATTTTTTTCTACAGTTTTAGAGCAGACAGGAAAGACATACTCTGATATCACAAAACTGTGTTTTGATCTTCTCTGATTTTATCTGTGACTGGGAAAATGAGAAGAGATAAGTGTTTGTAGAACCATGTAATGAAATTCTGGCACCACCAACAAAAGTTGACCAAAGTAGATTGGCAACCTAAAATTCTACTTATTAATTTAGATGAGGCGAAGATGATGAAACTGTCCTGGTATAGAAACTATGAAAACTTTTTTCCCTTGCACTTTCCTGTTTACCAGAGTGACCTGAGATCAGGGAAGTGTTTATAATAAGATGAAGAAATGTTTACAAAGAGCTTAAGCTTTAACTGTAAAAAAATAAACAAAAACTTATTTTATTAATTTAGTTATAACTAAAGGAGTGATGTCACAAAGAAACATCAACTTGCAACAACTGCATGCATGCCACTATTTCTGCAGCACTGAAGTGGCAATAGACCGGCTAGCTAAAGACAAAAATAAGAACTGCCCTCACAACTACACAAGTTATAACAGAGTTTGTCAATGGAAGCTGATACATCACTGCCTGTCACCTCTGAAATAACAGTGAGCAATGGCTTGTGCAACTACCATACAACACATCAAAATATTCTGGCATTCACATATGGTACAAGAGCAGATAATCATTAAAAAATTCACAATCCTGGTTATGAGCTAAAAAATACATAAAAAAGAAAATTATTAAGATCAAAATTTAGTAAAGCTTCCTTTTGAATGTGACATAGAAATCTCAAATTTCATACTTACTTTTTTTTTTTTAAACTGTAGCTGGCTGCATCAAATTTGAGGTTGCTAACATGTTAGCATTACTAAAATAATTAAGCTTGGGAGCACTAGAGTTTTTAAAATTAGCTCTCTAAAAGAAAGTACCATTATAATTACCTAATTACCCTTTGATGTAGTTTTATTCATAAATGCTGTAAACATTCATTGCCTTATTACTGGGGGCTATGCCTCAGTTTATACACTCTGCAAGAAAATAAAGTTACTCTTACGCACTGAAGAACATGTGTGAACAGAAAATGTCAGAATGCTGAATGCCACAATTTTAAGTCTGTGTTTTTCTTTCAAGACTTTATAAGGCTTAAAGAAAGCTTATCCATTTAAATTGGATATTTTAAAAATAGCTCTTTTTTCACTTTATGCAATTTTTACTGTCTACACCTGACTCTTAGAGCCTAGCATAACACCACCTCTCAAGTAAATGATTAAGCTATAAAACTGTTAATGAGTGGATTTGTCTTTTGAGATTTGTCTTATATTTAATAAATCAGTCCTTCAGCAAAACCACTTCTTTAAAAGACTTCTAGCAGTTTTTTAGAATTGTTGGTATATCTCTCCAGGCAAAAGAATGCTGGGCTGCAGTGTGAGACAGCATAGCCATCAAAGGGTATCAGCAGTGAAATGCAGAACACATTAGCAGCAAGCCTGCTGCAGACTCAGTACCCAGCAAGGATGCTGGCCAAAACCAAAACATGTACCAGCATGTTTTTATTAATATTGCTACTTTCAGCAGATCCAGGAGACCCTGAACAAAATCTGTTCATCAGTGCAGCAATCAGACCTTCATAGGACCTCATGTCCTAAGAGGGCAAGTTTTAAATAGCCTAATTTGGCTTGATGGAGACTTAACATTTTAGGTACATCCATAGTTTTCTGTGGATTAACATGCAGCTGGCATATGTTTCAAACTAAGAAAACAAACAAATATATTCAAATAAGTATCTTAGTAGTCCGTTTCTCTTTCTAAAGAGTACATCAAATAATATTTTTATGATCCTATAATTTTACACAGCATGATCATTTTTCTATATTAAATCTATTTCTGGGGGTTTTTTTCATAAATTTTAAATACTGCTAGAACTGAGATACCAATAGAGGCTAGAATAATTTAAATATTATTATTTAAGTTTAATAATTAGATTCACTATAACTATTTTTTGTTGAAGTGTCATCCAAATGAGAATTAGCTTTGGTTTAAAAAGTACTTTCTTCTTTACTGGTAGATAAAACTAGGCAAATGTTCCTAACAGATATTTTAGGACAGACTTTTTTCTTCTTCTCAGATCACTCTCATTATATCAGACTTGAACTTTGCTTACAAAATATTTGTCTTTTTTTCTTATTTCTTTAATTTTCATCAAAATCCTCCTAATGACCATTACTTCCCCATTCCTCAAATTTTGACAGACTTCATTCTTGAGTCTGAAATCCCCATTATTTTTCAATAAAACTGTCTCATCTGCATTTTATATTTTATATCTGCACCACTCTTGTTAGCCTTGATGCTAACTGCCTATTTTAAGAACTAGAGAGTACCAGATAAACCTTATAACTCCAACATGCTGGTAATCAAAACCAGGTAGGTACTTTTTCTTTACCAGCTGTTCTAGTAGAAGGCCCTCCCCAGGAAACACTTGGTCCAAAAGACATGTAAAAATCTCAGTACTATCAGGTTTGGAAGACCATAAGCAAAAAATTAATGCCTAATAATGTCTTATCTGCTTTACTTCTGAAATTTAACTCTGAGGACAGAAGAATAATCCACGTTTTATTAGCTGATGTGTAACAGCACTAGAAGTAAGAGACAGAATTGTGATTTCTGGACAGCTTATAATGTAGCTGATTTTAAAATTCCACTAAAACACATCTTTACTATAAAATGCCTTTTCTACCAAATTCAATTTTACTCATTATATATATTCTGCATAAAGGAAGGCAAACATTTCACAGTAATCAAAGAACATCTGACATTTTAAAAAGGTCTATCAGAAAAAAGTTACTCAGAGGACAAGATAATTCAACTTCAAAAGGCTTAACTGAAACGTCTGATACCAAAATACTTAAAAAAGAAATCTGAAAATAGGTATGAGTTCATGAAGTAATATGATTTTCTGGTTTGTTATTTTAATAGAAATATATGTATTTTTACCTTAATAGGGTCCAATCTTCTGCCATTGTTATTTATAAAAAATTCTTGTAATTTTGGTAAATTGCAACTGAGAACCAATTAAAGCAAGTCAAAATGACAAAGGATACTTATGAAATATGATTCTTTTATGTTACTTATGCAATTTTTATATTAAGTTTAATCAATAAGATGGGCAAACATGCAGAGCATTTCAAAGTATTAGAGCAATCAATAAAAACACTTCCTCACCAATTTATCATAACACCTGAAAATCTAATCTGGACCTATTCCATGAACATACAAGTCTTTTCTTGATTTGACAATATCTTCAAAAAGAGGTTGTTTGGATGTAGCAGGAACAAGTTGTTGACACATTCTGTCTCTGAATTTTCAAGCAGAATAACAAAATAAAATCAATAATAAACTATATTTTCTAAAGAGCCCTGGTTGTAGGCAATATCACTAGCAAAAAAAAAATATTTAGTGATATTTACTCCTGATAAGGGAGCAAACCAAGTATTCTGAAAGTTTTGGTCTCCACAGTTTCATCTCTTACTGAAATCAAAAGCAATCAAAAGCAAACATTTGTCAATGTTCTGTCACTTCTCTATTTTAATAAAGAATTTTAAAGAATCCAATATTCTGTCTTATGTTTTAATTACCCAGCTGAGACAGAAGAGCTTATATGCACATCCATTTACGTTCAATCTATCTACCCGTCAATGTGCTTCACGAAAATAAATGTATTCCTCATTAGAGGAATGCAGATCTGTTGAGACTGTGTTTGTAAGGCTTATATGCTCTACTGTATTTCCTAAGGAACTTTCTATTTTCTGAGAAATAATGAGAGGTGATTCTTCCATCAACACATCAATAATTATTAAAAGTTGAAAAGTAACTACCTTTTGAAAACAAAATTGAAAGCTTTTTTTTCAAAATCTTACAATTGATAAACCACTATATCTCTATTCAGCTAGACTTCCAATACACATTCCAACCCATGAATGAGGACAAAAACCTATAATTAAACAATTTCATTTGGAGTTAAAATCTTCTACACATAAATGCCTGAAAACTCTCAAGTTTCACTGGCCACAGTGCATGGAACAGAAAACAAAAGTCCTTTCTTAGCTGTATGAGATGTGAATGCAAGATTAGATGTGTTTATTTTAATTTAGCTTTCTAAGTTGTGTTCACATAGAGAGAGACAGAAGACTGAAGATTAAGAAATGTCTTTTTTAATTCATACTTTTAAATAAGTATTCAAAAGATATATGAATACAAAAATAAAATTTCCTGAATTATTTTTCTAAATCTCATTGTATGATGTCTATGTAATGCCTAATGAAGAGTTTATTTTGTTCCTAAAGCTGAACTACAGGTAACTGAAACATCTGGAGAGAATACAAACGCCACAGTTAATCACGGGTTTGCCTGGACTGATGAGAATCTTGTGACTGAAAGCTAGCTCTTTTTACAGCTATGCATGGTTTTCTTGACAAATTGAACTGGGAAAGGCAGTACATCACACGGGCTTTAAAACCAGCTATGCTAACCATCTATTCCAAGATGAGATAAATTGACCTTTGAGTGAGTCCTTCCTCTTTTTAAAGCAAACCAGAATGATTTTCCTAGATTACTTTGGTGACCAAAGTACATATTCAACTAGAAAAGGAACAGAGATGACAGAATTATTTGGCTACTGAGAAAAGCAAGCTATATTTGTTAAAACACCAGACAAGCAACAAGGCCTCCCAAGCAGACTCACAGTTCTGCTACCCCTGTCTCCTTCATATGGGTTTGACCTTCCAGGATCATGCCCATGGACATAGCCAACTCTGATGGAGTCTGTATCACCATGGGTCCTGCAGCAGTGGGGGGTCCTCCCTTGTCTGCCCTTGTGCTGGCTGCAGCTCATTCATGCTACCAACTTGCCCCACAGGGCTCTCTTTAGATGGCTAAGGTGGCCTACTTTGACCATTAACCAAAAGAATGTATTTGCTTCCAGTGGGATGCATCACACGTTTACATTTATGCATCAATTTAGAGTTGTACTAGATATCCACCCCCACAACCAAGTTCAGTAATGTTTGAGGTTGCCATATAACCTACAACTCATTAAAGCACAAAACAAATGGTTGGAGTTGTTTAATACTTTTATCAGTTTTTCTCCCCTTTTCACTTTCAGTATAAAGTCTTTCATAAAAACTTGCCATTGTAATTCAGTGTTTTGTTCCATTTCCATTAAATCCACATGAAATATCCAATTATCCCACTCCCTCCTATTAGTCAAAGTAGTCACAACTAATTGACAGCTTTTTTCTACGCTGTTTGTGCTTCTGTAAACTTTATATCTCATGAAGACTGTCCTTATCTACCTCACTGAGGTTATCTACAAGTTGTGGGCTATTTGTGTCACCAATGCAAACAGACAACCACCACAAACACTCTCCTGATGGATTGTCCTGATGGATCATCTGGGATTGTCCTGATGGATCATTTGGGACCTCCTTGAGAGAGTCAAGGGCAAGATGCTAGATAAAAATCAGCAGCAATTGATTTCCAACAGAATCTTGAAAATCAGAGACATACATCTCACTTGTCTCTCCAGATGCTCAACTACAGATTCTCCTACTGTGCACTGCAAAAGAAAACACTCATGAAGGACTGGTGGTTTCACTCAAAACTTCAAAGAAGCATGAACTGCTATATTTTATCTTTGAAAACAATAGCGTGCTGTGTTACTGTTGTTCCAACACATCAGTATGTATTTTAATTGAAGGTGACAACATACTAAGGGTTTGAGCTTTGGAAATTGGAAACTTCAAATTGGGGATCATTCACACCACCTACTTTATATGCTTCATTTGCATAAATATCCCAGGCTTCTTATATAGCCACTGAAGCACAGTTCCTTCTGTTTTAAGCAATACAGTCATTAGGCATTAAAAATCATACTGTTAATTCTATCAAAACCAGAAAGACTGCAGTGAAATAAATGTTAAGCTCTGTCTATGCAATTGTAACTTTTCTAAGTAATATAGACATTTTTACCACTTATTTCACAGCAATGTAGGAGTCTAACAAGTCCTGTTCTGTGGCATTAAAACAACTCTAGTAATTGTTGAGACTGTTAAAGTACTAATAACACCCACACACCAGAGAAGATTCAACTTGCTTGTAAAGCCTAGAAAGTAGTTCACTCCTGTTCTTAAAAACTAAAAGTGATAATAACACAGAAAAGAAAGAAGTTTCTTGGATTTTTTAATCTTGAAATATATTCATGTTATGTTTCCTAAAATGCAAAAATGGAAACTAAATTATTAAATAGGAAAAGGTGTATGAAAAGTCAAGATAAAACTTTGAAATTGAAACTCTTAAAGATTATACTATGTAAAAGTGCTGTTCTTCCAAAATAATATAATATAAATAAAAAATGCTTCAAGATGTAGACATTTCATTATCTTTCTATCTGAGAATGTACTATTTTGCAAAGGCTGTTCCAGCATATGACATTATTATTTATTTTAGTTTAAATGCTAAAGCTTATAAAAAGAAAATCATGAAACTAAATTCAGAAATCCATGCAACTACAAGCACAAGTAAAATATATTCTCTTCTTTTAAGTTGCTTTCTGTTTAACAATGGCTTTAATAATATCATCAAAAGAGATGAATTCAACTAATTGTGCATGTCTGACATTGACATGATATAATACTTTCTATTATAAACAGAAACCACATGTGGTCAACTGTAAGAGCTCTAGATGAAAAAAAGAAAAAGTCAAACTGATCCCCCATGGAGGACAGAAATCAGCACTAATTGAAGTTATACACAAGGAGGAACCATATGGGGATGCTCAGACAGAACACTGCACAGAGAGGTTCCCAACATATATCACTGTATTATTGGTGCAATATTCAAATATTATAAATATAGGATCCAGGAAATTACATTATCCAGGAGATTATATTATCCAGGAAATGTAAGGTATCATGGGAATCAACTGAGATAAGAAATAGTCAACACACTATTAAGAGGCCTCATGGATCAGTTTCTGCTGTGATTATAGAAATCTAATAATTATGACCCTGAATAAATTTTCTCGATAACTAAGGGAATTAAGGAAAAGGCTCTTTAAAACATTCAGCACATTTGCATAATGTATCTAATTCATATATAGGCATGAAAAGTCATAAATGGCCAAGTGAGAGCCTAAGACATGCCCAAAGTTCAATATCACCATGACAGGTCTGTGTTTTACACTTTGGAAGCCTCCAAATGGCTAAAAAGATGAAACATTTTCAGCATGGATGTTGAATTTAGCTGATGAGCACCAGTCAGTGCACTGAGAAGTTACTAGGGCAGTGAGAAGCATTAATAATGGTGACTTCTCAGTACAAACTTTCCAGGCCTGACTGGTTTTGTAACTGGGCTTAGAAAATTAGACAGATGATGTAGTTTCCATAATTGTAGCCCCACTATGGTTACCAGACAATTTCAAAAATCTGAGTTTAAATTTGTACTAAAGCAAATACAGATCCCCATGTAAAGAACATAAACATGCCTCAAATATAATGGAATTATATATAACATTACGGTTCAGTTCAAGAATGTATTTATGACAATAAATAAACATAAGAATACTATTAGTGTCACCATAAACCTATTCACTAACACAAGTTTTGTGTGAGATAGTCAAAGAAATATTGCTACTATTTCCATATTTCTTTACTTAACTCTACTGAGAAGAAAAATCCTACCATTAAAATAACATTAATGCTTAAATAACCATGGGTCTCCACTATTCACATTCTTACAAAATTATTAGAAGACTAAATCTGCTTTAAAAAAAAATGTACACAATATGACTTCTTCATCTTTCAATTTATATTAACTCCCTATAGGAGCCTAGCAAAAAACCAAGAAAAATTAAAATAATGGAAAAAGAACTGAGAATTTTGCAAATATGTTTGAACTTATCTTACATATAGTTGCTAGAGAACTATAGAACAGAAAGTGAGGGTGGCTGGACAACATGTAAGTTATATTCCATAGTACAAAGCAAATACAATCCTAAAAAATTCACTGTCAAAAACTTTGAAACTAAATTTTGCGATCTTCTCACTAATTAAATTGAAGAAATTGACAGAAGTGATCCCAGGTAGTTTTTTTGGGTTTTTTTTTCTGTTGACAGGTACTTTCTAAAATAGATATGTATGATAAAAGAGAGCGGTAATCACATCAAAGTCCGATATCACAGCAAGAGAAATGAGTATGCCCCTGTCCGTCTTTTTAACATCAGGAAATTTGAAAAAAGTATAATAATATAAACCTGAGAAAAGGTAGTAAACTTTTCACATCACCAGATTCAAAGGCCTATTAAAATTAGGTTGCTCTTACTCAGCTGTCACTATCCATATTGCACAGTGAAGAAACTGAAGAAAAATATGAGTTGTGCATGGAGTTTCATAATGACATTAAGGAAGAAAGGAAAGCCAACATTCAGAACTTGCTCATCTCAAACACTGCTCCACCAGATAATTCTGCCCATCTCATCATATAAGAGACAAATACCTTTATTGTATATTAAAATACATTTTAAAATTATGCACATAAGAAGTCTGATACCTAAATATCATGGATATTTAGTATCTATGATATTCAGTAGAAAGTAAATAATCGTTACCTTCAATGAGCACCATGCAAATCACAGACTGCATGGATAAAATAGGGGTATATAATATTCAGAATGAATTCCTAGTTTTTTAATATACATAATGATTATTCTTAACCACATATAAATATTTTGCAAGGTATTAAAACTAATAAAATTAAAATAATATCTGCAATGTGTAATTTAAATAGGAAAAACCCCTTTTTACCACATAAATAACAGAGCAATTTCATTTTAAAAGTTCCTAGTAGGTTTTTTAAAACCATCCTGTTTCTTTATTCACAATAATAGATTTTTCTCTATGTAACATATTTGCTTAATTAATAAAAAGGAGCATGCTGTGAGTCTATGAAAAATCCATGACACAATTCCTCTGAAATCCTCTACATTGGATTGTGTATTTTTTATTTAAATTTTACATCTCACTGCCAGACAAGCTGCGGGTGCTTGCTAATTTCTCTAAAGCACCCTGACTGGATCTCATCATTACTCTAAGTCCACTTTTCAGGAAGGAATAATTCAATCATCTTGTATTTTGTAGAACTCTGGATCAATTCAAACATCTAATAACAACAACTTTAAAAAGCATTCTTCCAGCAATTAAGAAGAAAGAAACTTAATTTATAACATTTCTTATACTACCACTGAAGAAAGAGAAGTGTATGTGGACTTAGACAAAAGAAATCCCCATCTGTTTCTTCTCATGCTTCAAACCAGAAGACACAAGCTTTAGTAAGGGAGCCATAAATACAGAAAAGCTATTGGTACTCTGTTACAAAAAATATTTTTTCTTCTGATACAATGATGATAAATTAGAGCCTCGTCCCTAAACCTTGCTCTTCTCACTTTGCAGTGACTGCAAACATTTTCCTCCACACAGAGCTTATAAAGTTATCTACTGATGACTCAAAAACCTACCTGTTGCACCAACTGATCTCCCATACCTGGTTAATATCTCTCCTTAGGCATGCCACTGTCACTTTAAACACAAGTGTCCTATCTTACCTTTCATATTTTCTGCCCTTTTCTCCATTACTATTACAACTATTATTATCTTAATTTTTCAAGACTATAGACTATATTTTTCCCTCTCTGTCCCCTCATTAGCTATCCAAAAATATCTATCTAGCACCTATCATTTTATTTCACATATACATTTCAGCTAGCACTGACATTCACTAACTCATCACTTCTATTAATAGGGCCTTGTTCTGGCCTTGAGCTATTCTCTCACCAATCCTTTCTGTCTTGGTGACAATTTCTATGCAAGGACGTTGTTGTCAAACCACATGGCTTTGACTCTTTTTGGTGAGACTTTCTCTGCTGCCAGTCCAAAATTTAGATTAAGAACACTGTCATAAAATTTTTGAAAACACTGTGTTTAGTCTGCTTTCCTGAGCCAAATTTCTCACCATCCAATCCACCATAGGTTGTCCACATATTCTTCAAATCCCTTTTGTTAAGGTCCTCCATCAAAGGCCTCTTTTGTTAACACCTACCTTCATCCTACATAAAACCAGCCAGGTGATTCATTCTGACAATTATATGCATTTACATCCAGCTCTACTTACTCACACCCATGAGCAATCTGACATGGCTACTGAGGTTCAAGAAACATATAGATACTGCTCTTTTTAGCTCATTTATGGTCTATTTATAACTGTTTGTAGTGATTATAGTACTTGTCCACTCTTGTACCTGTGTTCAACATGTTCATATATGATGCATGACAGAATTTCATTGCTTCTGAACTACTGAAATACTGTATTATAAACTAGGTACATCTAACAAGTAATGTCTATGATCACTGGATAACATGGTTAAAGGACTGTATAGTCTGAGTACATACTACTCTGTCTGCCACACCTGATACTCATCCTCAGCTTAACAAAATTAATGACTTTCTCGATTATTTTTTCCTAAATGCTGTTCTGCAACGAATTTGATATTGATACTGTCTGCAGTGGATTCGATATTGTCCCCACACTTACATCTGTCCACCTGATCAGATTTGAGACAAGAACTGGGTCTCATTTGTTTTCTAAATGAGCCCTATACTCATTATATGCATCAAACATTAGCTCATTCATCAACAGAGGGTTCTGCTATTCCATTACTCTAGGATTTTATATAAGAATTAGACTGCATACTATTGTTTGCTATCCTTCTATATATTGTTTGGAATTTTTCCCAATGAAAAATAGATCAAATACAAAGCAACTCAAAATATAAACATGCCATCTATCAAACATGCACATTTCCTACTTATATGAAAATATTTAGGGTTTGCTACACTGTGGGAATAATTCAGTTCAATGTTTATCATTGGGATAGTTATATAATCCCATCTAAACAAAGTCTTATTCTGACAGCTCAGTAGAATTTGCTGTGTACAGAAATGACACAGACTGGAAGTAGGTAGTTCTAGAACAGAGCTACCATACTTTTGCAGATGTTTCTCAACCCGTTACACAACCTGCAGAAGTAGCTTGGGAAAAGGCAGAAATTACATTATCATGCTGTCAGCACCTCAGCAATCTCCACCACAGAACCACTGAGTTTCAATTTGTTTTTCAAAAAACAGTGAAAAGCCTATACTTAAGTGAAGAGGGAATTACTATAACAAAGCAAAAGAAATAACTGTAAAATTTATAAATGAAAATGTAAAGGACATTTCCTGCAGCTGGTACAGACACCATGTTAAATTTTAAAAGGCCTAGTGCTGAATGTGAAATATGAGTATTAGGTGACCGGAGCATGGAAAATGCCCTTAACCAATCTAGGAAATGGCTTTTCTCTCCAGATCATGAAGAAATATACACTGAAAGAGCTCTGTATCATGGAGTAGAATAAGTAAAGTATGGGACAAAGAAGAAAAAAATGGACTAGTAGTTTGTTTTACCATAAACCTTCCTGAATATGCTTTAGGGAAATAGAGACAGCTACAACACAGGAGAATAAGGACAAGTGTGGGCTCCTCAGTGGGTGTTCAACAGAGCAATAACTCAGTCCCTTTAAGAAGCTATGAGCTTAAAGTAGAGCTGAAGTACCTTGGCAAGGAGAGGAATCCAATCTCCTCAGAGATTATTTATGACAAAGTGCAGCTAACTAAGGCCCAATTTGTTTGTGGAATTGTAGTCATTCCATTGCAACTAAACAACAAATGAATCTGCCTTGTAGGGGATTCATTCAGGGTATAAAAGAAAACAAAAGAGAGAAACAGATACTACACTTCATTTACACACCGATTTACAGGCTAACTTACAGAAATGATTGATAAAGCAATTTTTGAAAGCAGAGAACTCTCTGAGAGAGAAGGCCTTTGAATCACATCTGTAAAGTGAGCACTTTTTATTTCAGATTTATAAATGTATACTTGTTGGCTTAGAATCCATACTTTCTCTCATTATATTACTGTTTCCCAATTTACTTCAGATGCTTAAATTGCAAATTTTGTTGAACTCAGAGAACTAGCATGATTCTTGTTTTATATAAAAGTAAATCACACTCTAAGATTAAATTTTTTAAAGTACCAGAGCACAGTGTGTCCTAGCAGCTTCCTGTGGGCAAGGATACCAGAAGCAGTGGGGGCTTATACAGGGCAGCCAGGTATCCATCGTGGTAGCCAGGCTTTTTCCCACTATCTCTGGCCAGGGAGCATCCAGGGGGCAGCTGAGGCAGACCTTGTATCAAGGCACCTCCCTGGAAAGGTCCTTTTCTAATTATTCATATGTAACTTTTATTATGTGTGTTATATTAAAGAAGTCTATTTGAAAGTGCTTACATTTTAAATTGGATTTACTGTGAAAACATTAAAATCATGTAACATTGGCTAACATATCAATCAATATTTTTTCACTTGGCTTGATTTTACTCAAAATTAACATTAAGTACATTTACTGAAAATTAAAAACTGGAAAGGAATTTTGGTCACTAATTACAATTTTGGGTCAATTTCTGCTCCTTGCCTTGTCTGTATATAGGGCAGGACTTTTCATTTCTCTATGCAAAGATCATACAAGCATGAACCCAGTCAACAAAAATGAGTGCATATCAAATAGTGAACAAAAATATTCAGGGGCAGATTGGACAAGATTACAAGACAGGCATTGCTTCAGACTTGGAATTAGAGTAGGAAAAATATGAAATTGTTCAAGCATAGTAGCCAGTGGTTCCAGAAAAACTCCACAGGTCCAAAGAAAATGAGGAGAGAAAATAGCTATTGTCCACTAATTAAAAGCAAAGGTGGAAATTCCAATTCTTAAATACTAACAAAAATGGCAAAGTAACAATGCTTCTGAAAAGTGACATTTGCTTTTCAGGTACTGAAAAATTAATTCTTAAATTAAAAAAAAAACCAACAAACTACTGAGAATATAATTCAATAAATATTTCCAAGCAGAAGAGAAAACAGCTATTGCAAACTTTCAAAGAGAAGGAAGGCAAAAGGCCAAGACTAGAGAACAAAACAATTTAAAGAATGTGTATTTGAAATAGGATAAATGAGCACCTGAAGTGCAGAATTATTCACAAAACAAACTCACCATAAACAAAACATAAAAAGGGAGTAACCAAACTGCTTGTCCAAAAGCTGAAGATAAAAAGAAGAGCCTCCATCAAGCATTAAAAAAAATTCTATAAGCAAATTACAAGAGGTGCATTGTATTTTTAATTGAGAGCTTCAAAACTTTAAAAGACATAAAAAGATAACCAAACTTTGCAAAAGGGAAGGAATTTTCCATGCTAATGAAACAACAATGAAAGCGGAAAATTGTGTGGAAAGAACGCAGTTAAATGAAGCCAAAGTAGAGAGATGGAACTCTAAGTTCCATCTAACTCTAACTGGCATAAGTTGCATATGAGAAAGATATATCTATGTTTGCAAGTAGCTACCTAATATCTTTTTTTGATACTTTGAAAAATATCTACTTTATATACTATGCAAATAAAATCAGTAGTACTAACACCACTAAATTTAACTTAGGACAAAAGCATGTAAAATGGAGCAGCTAATGTCAGGAAAGGTAAAGAAGAAGAACTTGACAACAAATTTTAGCAACGCTACAGAAAATGGTTTAAATTAAGAATTTCTTATTTCACCGATTATGCAAAATTTTTTGACTCTGTGATTATTGTAAGAAATTATGTATTAAATGGGATTTCCTAGACACACTATAGACTGATAAGCAATATATTAGCTGTAATGAAAATGTCAATAGATGTGTCAGGACAGTTTAAATGGAGGAATATATTTGCCAAAACAATGTACATTTGCCTTTGGCTTATGTACACATGTCTAATTAGTAATGTGAGCCTCACTGGAGTATTTCAGTAGAAGAATAAAACTTAAAGTTGTCATACACTACACTACAGTATATCATTTACATGAATACTGAAGAAATGAAACCCTGTTTAGGGTTTAAATTTAGCTATAATAGAACACTTTTTCAAAAAAGCTCTGTTTTAAAATGTGTAGAAACTTAATGTACATTGCTTTGAATCTTCCTACTATACATATTGATTAATTGATTAATATTTGGAAGAACTTGCTTCCTTCTGAAGAAATTGCCCAGTACTCCTCTGAATAACTGTGTTACATGATGGGTGAGCAACTGGCTTGTGGGTCAGGCACAAAGGGTTACAGTGAATGGGGTGACATAAGGCTGGTGACCTGTCACTAGTGGGGTTCCACAGGGCTCCATCCTTGGCCCTGTGCTCTTTCCAAATCTTCATGAAAGATTTGTACACAGGAAAGGAAGGGATACTGAGCAAGTTTGCAGATGACACAAAACTGGAAGGAGCTGTTGACTCTCTGAAAGTCAGGGAGGCCCTGCAGAGACCCCAAGAAAAGAGAGAACAGGGCAATCACCAACCACATGAAATTCAACAGGGGGAAGTGCCACAATCTTCTCCTAGGATGGGGCAACCCTGGATGTTTGGACAGATAGGGGAACAAGAAGCTGGAGAGCAGCACTGTGTAAAGGGACCTGGGGTCCTGGCTGATGGCCAGTTTAATTTGAGTCAGCAGTGTCCTGGCAGCCAAGAGGATCACCCATGTCCTGGGGTGCATCAGGCACAGCATCACCAGCCAGTCAAAGGAGGGGATTGTCCTGCTCTGCTCTGAGCTGGGGCAGCCTCACCTCGAATGCTGGGGGCTGGTTTGGGTGCCACAATACAAGATATAAAACTATGAGAGAGTGTCCACAGGAGGGTAATGAAGATGGTGAAGGGCCTTAGGGGAAGCCTTTTAAGGAGTGGCTGAGGTCACTTGGTCTGTTCAGCCTGGAGGAGACTGAGGAGGAAACTCATTGCAGGCTACATCTTCCTCAAAGGTAAGTGGGAGGGAGGGAGGTACCAATCTTTTTACTCTCTTTTCCTTTCACTGGTCACTTTTCCTGATCACTGACAGGACCCAAGGAAATAGCGAGAAGCTACAATCAAACAATTCTGGTTTTGATCCATGCTCATCTAACAGAAAAGATTTTTACTTCACTTTTCATTTACTGTTCACCAGGATTCTTTGCTCTTCAGCAGCATTTTTGACACACCCAATTAACTGTTGTTTTTTTTCTTGGTGCATGAAATGTGTTGGTTCTGAGCTATTTGCCAAGAAAGTTCATTTCTAGCCATAATCTGTGCAGATTTGAGCCAGTCTCTGGACTGCTAATCTCAGGATTTATTT
Organism: Geospiza fortis; assembly: GCF_000277835.1. Classification (NCBI taxonomy): domain Eukaryota; kingdom Metazoa; phylum Chordata; class Aves; order Passeriformes; family Thraupidae; genus Geospiza; species Geospiza fortis. The sequence continues at coordinate 1,594,198 of NW_005054411.1, forward strand.
TAGCTTTGGTAGCACTCATACAGCTGACATAATACAACAGAAGAATATAAATTATATCACAAATAAAAATTTGTACTATGTAACATCTTTCAGCAACCCTAACTTAAAAAATAATGCACATAAAAACCCATAGCTTTAACAAAAATCCCACAATTAGCAGTAATTAACAGATCTGGAGTAATTTACATATATATGACTAAATATATTGGCTCTCAGGTTTTTATGTCCTGCCTTTACCTTTAAGGTAGAGGTTATATAAGGTTATATTTTCTTGTAGAACTGCTATTTCAGATCAACAACAAATATTTTAACCTGAAATAATATTTAACAAAGCAGGGAGAAGGGGGGATTTAAAGGTTAGTCTAAATATTTTCTCTTTAGTTCATATTTGCATTCATTACTGCAGACCAAATGCACGTACAGATGAAATGTACTGCAGGACAGATTGAATAGGATATTGTAGAATTAGTGTTTCACTGAACTTTCTGACAGACTGCTTTTAGCATCTTTTCAGGTTAAAACAGTTAAAGGGCTCAGAACATTTAACTACAGTATAGAAAATATTCTTTTTGGAAACCACAACTTAAAATACTTCAATTTTCTGCTTCATGTATATATTCTGTTTTTAATAGTCTTATTAATTGTATCTTCTATGTAGTTTGAATCAGGAAATATACAGCAAAAACTACATGAAAAAATGACTACACGACAAATTTCTCAGAAGTAACAGTTATGGAAACAACTTATTGTATCAAAGTAAAACAAATCTGTCTTTATGTCTTTATGGAGGACTGTCAGAATACACAGTAACTTACTGGCTAAATAAGGGATGAGTCTCACATATTGACACTTTGTTGCAACCACGCAAATCACTCACTATGCTTCTCTAGAAATTGGCTAGTTCTATATCAATGAGGAGTTCTCATCTCATCTGGTGTTTTCTAAATTTGTTATGGATTCTTCAAATAAGAAGATACATCTTCCATTCAATGAAAAGCAAAAATAATATGTGATTTTTTCAACAGTTTTGTAAAAGAAATATGCTTCAATTTTATATGAGAGTTCAAAATTAGTCCTTATGTCTGTCTTTCCTACTACCAGTTACTTAAAGAGTTCTTCTCTAGACAGCTCATCTTATTCATAAGAACTGACAAAAGTAGTCATCGTGTAAGAAAATGGCCTCATTATGGCCAAAACTGTAGCCCACACACAAAGAAGGCATCAATGAGTGAAGAAAGCTCAAGCTGATGTGAGTGTTCTCACATCAACTGTTGTTGTTAACTGTAAAGCAGTTCGATTGCTATGCAGTAATCAGAAAAGTATCCAGAGACTACAGGAAGGTTTTGATTTAAGTTATGTGTAAATTATACATTCCTCTTTCACAGTGTTTCACTACATGCAATAATGCCAATTTAAATAAGCCAGTACCTTACTGAACAATAGTTCAAGCAGCATGGATTTCAAAGGGTGAAGAAATACTCAATTTTCATATAATCACAATCTTTTGTCCAACAAAAGCTTGTTCACTTGGGGATTTTACTGAAGCAATTCTCAAGTTTTTCTATAAGGCAAATTCTTTCAAGTTTTGTATCTCTTTTTCAGCCCAGTGATTAACTTCATTCTAAATTAAAACCTCTTTGTGTCTTTTTATGCAAGTCTGTATTAAATGTTTCCACAAAACACTGAATTAATACAGTGAGAAAAAAAAAGAAAAAAGCACGAATACTTGTTTTTAAGATCATCTGCCTGTTATTGAAACTGCACTTTCCCTCAATTTTTCTAACATATTAAAAAACTTCAAATATTTAAAATAATGTGAATAAATGGACTGCTTCAGCTGTAATATGCATCAAATACAAAAAAGACTGAACAGAATATTCCTTTAAAAACATGGAACAGAAACTACTTCTCAGTTTTCAGTTTCTTTAAAATTATTAATTTGCTCATACAGCTTTTTCTAAACTTAAAAGAAAATTAACAAAGAAACAAAAACAAGCAAAAAAAAAATTAAAACCAACAACACAAAATAAAATAAGACCTGAAAAGCAAAATAAACCCATTTGTGTTTCCGTCAATTTGCATAACTTTTTTCCTTAGTTTTTCTCCTGGCACTTAAGAAGACTTTGAGATCTGCATGGCCTACTTTCATTGCCATTTCAGGAAGGATTCATGCCATCCATTTTGGAAGTGTCTGCACCTCAGCTAGTTCCCTTATGTATTATAGTGAATAGAGAGCAACTGGTCACTTTTAGTATCCAATTTATGTAACTTATTTTAGATCTCTCTTTCAAAATGAGATGGTTTACTCACCTGGGAATGCTCATTTATCTCCACTGACTGAAAGGAAGAGAAGTCTAAACAATGAACCTAAATTTAGACACCTTAATTTGGCCAGATGAAACTCAGGCTTATAGTCCTTCCAGATACAATCTCTATTTCACATGCCCAATGGGCCTTTTGCTTTTAAATCCTGTATAATAAAACCTTGTTCCCTGATAAAGTTCCACTGTGCTACTCCCTGAGCCAGTCACTAGTAATTTGCTTGTAAACTCTGTAAAAGATAGCAAACCATGGCACTGTTGGAATAATGCTTTCTCTTGTCTGTATGTTTTTGATTCTGCTATTACAGCATCATGCTGCTTAAGTTCCATTAAAATTTGGGCAGATCTAGAGCTAGCTATTTTCCCTCATTTTTTCCGTTTCCTAAATTTGTATGGAAGTTGGTGTTCCATTGATTCCATGCCTTGGTCTGGGGTTTTTTTGACGCCCTTTTTAAAGGGCAACCCATTAGGTTCTATTTCGATTTAATTACTTTCATTCTCTGAGCTATACTGTGCTTAGGATAATTTTAGTGTTCAGCTGTAAGGATGTCATCCTAAACCACATTGTCTTCTATACTTCATAGCTTTCTTACAGCTTCTCAATTTAAAAATTTTCTTGCAATCTTCTTGATGTTAAGTGTCAACAGTTTGGTTCTAGATGAGATTACTCTCTCTTACACAGGTGCTCTTTATTTGGAAAAGTCCTTCACATGATGCTTCTTCCACAAAATGCTAAAAATCTTTATGTATGAACTTCTGAGTTTTAAACATTGAGTTGATGAGCAGAGTTAATAGCCAAAAGCAAAAGCTTTGGATTTGTTTCCATATTTCTAACCTATTTTGGATTTTGGACAGGTTTCTTTTGGACTCATTTACACTAAAACTATTATTTAGTTCCCATAATGGCATTTGCTAATCCCTTTGGAGGACACAGATTATCTACTGTCCCTCAAAGGACTGACAGACTGTTACTAACAAGCATTTTTAATTAAAATTGCTGTTATGTCGCAATTAACAAACAGAAATAAGTCACTGATACAGCTAAATCTCAGTAAACCAAGATGAGGTTGTTCAAGTACACCACAGCTGTCATTTTCTTAATAGCTCTTCAAAAATGCTGGAATCAAAAAACAGTTTTAAAATAAATAAATATTTTATTCAAGGCCTAGGAACAAAACAGAAAGGTTTTTCTTTCTTGATTCCCAAGAGAAGCACTACAGCCACTTATTGTTTAAAGTATTAGCTCTTCAGAGACACATTAAAGACTACATCAATATATAAACAACTTGCACTGTATCATTTGTAGTTTTACTTGACATTTAGTTTCATACACAAAAACCAAAACCAAGGGACAAAATTGTTCTTCTTGTGCGTTGATATTCTAAATTTGAGGTACATCAGATGTACCTCAGATTTACTGGCATTCTTCCAGTTTATTTGAATCGGGTCACACTAGGGAAAATATGCTCCGGTTTTAGCCTCCCAATAACTCTCACAAGAATCAAAGCTATCTCTCCAAATGATCTGTTAGCAACAAAATTCACTATCCAAGGTCACAAAATATTGCCAGCTGCATAAGAAAAGTTTTTAAGAAAGCTCATGAACAAAGACATTGATATTTTTCATTTACCTGCTTTGATAAATCCCCTTTGGAAGATCAGACACTTAGTATTTACAATTACATTACCTGCACAGATATAATAAGCAAACTGCATTGATTTCAGTCATGTTGTACGGAGCAAACCATCTGATAGTTTTTTCCATACTTAGAGCCTTGTGTTTCAAGCCCAATTTATCCACATCAATTCTGCCGCTACCTTTCTTGACTACAAAGTGACAACAAGTGGAAGGAAGGGACTATATTACTTTCTTCCTGGGTAAGTTCCTATAATGAAGTTTATTAGAGACAACACTCAGATTTTCTGGAAAGAAAGCTCAGTTTCCCTGTAGAGACACTCAACAGTACAGGTCCAGAAGGTACATAAGCCTTGCATGCAGAAAAAAGCCTGACAGAATGACTGTGATAACCTATTTACACCAGTATAACGTCAGCAGCTTTACCTACCATCATTACCAATCTCTAATTGATATTCAATCAATAATATTGATTTACATATATAAATTTTCAGGCATATTCCAACGTGAGGTTAGAAAGAATTTGATTATTTATACAATGATAGTTCATCTGTCATACATAATTTTGAAACAAGGTAATTAAAGCCCATAAATAAGGGTGCTAGGTATGCTGGGATTGCAGGTGGACTTTGAGAGCTGTCTCAAACTTGTCTCTTTTGTAACCTAGGAATTTTTTTCCAATCCCATATCTCAGTAACGCTTGTGCAATATCACAGTGCTTCCCTGCCTGAAAAAGTTGTTTGGAAAACATTCACAAATTTTAGTGAACTTAAACACATTTTACTTTAATGACATCGGCTTTAAGATGGCTATATGTGCATTAAGATGGCAAGCAAGGTGAAAGAGGCACATCCAAAATCAACCATGTTTGCAGGCAGATGACTATGGAAATGATGAGACAGAAAAAGAGGATGTGAGCCCTACTGCATCCATTAGCCAAACCCTTGGTAAATTACAGGCATGAAAATAAAGTAGGCGTTGGAAGCTGTAACTGCTCACTTACCCACTGGCAGTCATGAGAAAGCATGTATGCAGCACTTCCCATTCTGCAATTCCTTCTTGAGAAACTAATGAAGGTGATTTGGCTTCCAAGACTGACAAGTCTTTCAAAAACTCACAATATATACAAAAGTATCAAGTATCCTTTATTTTCTAAGGAACAGACACTTGCATGTGGCTATACAGTCCTGCTAAGTATCTTTGAAAAAGTAAACTTATGGTCCCAGCACTGAGAAGGCAGTACATTCAAAAAGCAGTAAAGCTCACATTTATCTACATAATGCAACTGTCCTGTGAGCAAAAAATGTAAAAGACTTTTGCTGGAGAACAATCTCTCTTCTAATTTAACACTGAAAGATCTGAAGAACCAGCAGTGCTACATGAACTGATGCCACTTGATCTCAAAAATAGCTCATAACTTGTTATGATGGCTGGTTATGATTTGGACATGCATTTTAAGTTCATCTTCAATACTTAATTTAGACTTCATGAGTTAAAATATGATGTTCTACTCTCTAGTTTTCTAGAGAATTTCTTTACATTTCTTCATAATTTAGTTGCTTCTTATCCCATGGAAAATTCAAAAAGATGGAAAAACCATTATGAATATTTCCAGGCTACAGTGCAATGTGCCTAATGAGAAGTGTAAACTTAATTTTCTTAAAACCCAACATATGTGGTACTAAAAGTCCTTGTCAGTCTTTAAATATAATTGTACTCCGCTAACTTATAAGTGTGCCTAATTAGTCATTACTCACACTGACAGAACACATCCCCTATCCTTCAGAATCAGATATGACACAGCAAAATATTTTAGGCATGTGTTGTTAACTATGTATTTTTGACAAACTGCATATTCCAGGAATACAGCCATCAGAGACCAAGAAATTCTGGTCTCATTTGAAGTTGTTTGGCAAGATGGAAAAGGTTAGAATGAATCTTTTTATTGCCTCCCAGCAAGATCAACAGATAAAAATCTGCAGCAATGTTGAGCTCAGACTATTCACAATTAGAAATAGGATTTCTACCCATTATTTCTTTTCTTTGGAAAGCAAATAGAGTAATGAAGGAATTAGCATGAATGTTTATGTCTGGCGTCTAGCAGAGCTGAGTAATTTGTAGAGTGCAGGAAAGTGAAGATTGGCTGATGGGTTTAATTTGGACTTGTTTTTACACTTAGAGTAATTTTAGCTAAATTGTTTGGATACAAAAATCTAAATGTTTCATTTTCCAAGTGTTTCATTTTTTCAGAACCTCTTACAGAAGCATTCACACATAGTGTCATTTCCTTAAAAGATGCAATTCTAATGAATAAACTATTTGTCTGTTAGTAAACTTTGTTTTGAAGCAGTACGATTTACAGCCCAAGACTGTGAAGTTTGGAAAAACTTTTACATGTGACAGAAACTAAGTTTACAATAAAAAGCGGCCAAGAAATTCTCTGCTGTGTTATCTAAATCATACTACTGCACTTACAATAGTGTTGCCAGTACTGTCAAGTCTCACAAAGTACCATTGTCACTGTTGGAGCAATTCCAGAGCAGGGCTACAAGTATGGCCAGAGGTCTGGAGCAGCTCTCCTATGAAGGCAGGCTGAGAGGTTGTTCAGCTTGGAGAAGAGAAGACCTGGGGGAGATCTTGTGCTTTCCAGTACCTGGAGGGGGGCCTATAGAAAGCCGGAGAGAAACTTTTTTTTGGCAGCACGTAGAGAGAGGACAAGGCTTAATGGCTTTAAACTGAAAGATCAAAGCAGATATGAGGAGGAAGTCTTTGACTGTGAGGATGGTGAGACACTGGAACAAGTTGCCCAGGGAAATTGTGAATGCCTGGAAGTTTCAAGGCCAGGCTGGATGGAGTTTTGAGCAGCATGGTGTCCCTGCTCATTGCAGGGGGATTGGAACTAGAGTTTCCTTAAGGTCCCTTAAAATCCAAACTATTATATGAGTCTATGTACATTTGGATCTTTCATACAACTGTATTAGGCACAAGAGAGGTAAAAATCTTTATAAAACATGCAGTCCCTGTAGTTTTTGTGGTCAAAAAAGACTGTCTAACTCCCAAAATTTTCCCTTAATTTTCAACAGATTTCTACTAAAATCCTGTGACAGGCATTTGCAATAAACTTTCACTCCCTTTAGACTGCCTGATTGGTACAATTTGCTAACAGCCTAAGCCTGAAGTATTCTTGGCAGATCTCACTCACTTCACATTGCTTGACTAGCACCAAAAAGTATACATCTAGTTTCCCTAGGTGCTTACACAAAACTGTAAGAAAAAGGGAAACATAATTCATGCCAATATGCTTTTGGCCACTAGTCTAACCCAACGTGAGCATTTTAGATATTCTACCACATCCTTTTGAATACAGGACCTAAAGCCACAGGCATTTATCAAACTGTAGGAATATGGATATATATATATATGGACATATATATATGGATATATACAATATCACATACTCTGATTTATACTTTTTTATTTTCTTGTGAATTCATACCAGCTGCTCTTTTTGTTTGCTAGTTAAAATCTAGTTTTCAAAGAACTGCACGTCATAATGTCATGTTTTCATTACCATATGATAATTGTCAACTGAAAGCCATCATTTTAGATACAGAGCCAGGATTCCTTTTTTCTTCCATGTGCATCACCTTAAATTTAACTATACTGATTTTCATTCTATTTGCCAAACACTCAATTGAATAAAGTCTCCTGGCAAATTTTCATTGTTGGTGCTACCTTACCTACCCACAGTAAGTTAGTAAGTCAACACCAAATTGAAACATATCACTGCTTACTGGGTTTTTTCCATATTATTTATTAATATATTGAAAAGCCTATATTCAATAAAGATACTGCAAACTTCACGGGAAACCATTCTCCACTGATCAAAGCAGCATACATTTTGATCAAGTATTTATCCTTGCAAACTTAAATACAATAACTATTTATTTTCTTTTATAATGTCTGGTAAAGTACTAGAGTTACTATATTTTATAAATTCTGGCCAAATGTATTAGTTAACAGGATGCATATAACAACCAGTTGTCTCTAAGCAGCACCATATATTCAAAATGAAAAATTTCCTTTTACAACAGCCACATTTGCTTGTCCAAAAGCATATGATATTTACCCATCCATTCATTAATTCTATTATCCACTCAATAATCAATAATAAAAAGGAAAAATCATGACTTCACATGCATTCAGATGGTAGTAGGAAGAGGTTTTGTTTTGCAATGATCAACTACACAAAATCATGGAGGCAATTGAATGTTTTCCTTTGAATAACAGAAACACCACAGTTATATCAAGAAGTGCTTAATTTTTGCACACAATTTCTTCTAAAGATTATGTTAGACATTTGTAACAACTGCATAAATGGTCTGCAATAATTAACAGACACTTCAGTCATTTATAAGACTGCTAATATTTTAGCCTATGAAATAATAACGTAAATTAAACTAATTTCCACCACAGCCATTCAACTTCAAACAGCTGCACAAACGAGGATTTTTCCTTTTCTAAAGAAATCTGCATACTATTGTGTTTTGCATCACAGTTATACAGCTCCAGTATTGTCCTTTACTGGCACAAAAGAGACCTTGAAGCCATGGTCCATATTTTAGGTGCTTTCTGTGATGCTCACCTTACCATCTGTTCACATTAATCTCTCAAATGAATCCACTCAAAAGCATGCCAAATATAATCAGATTTATGGTAAAAAATATTTGTAATTAAAGGCAGAAAGGAGCACTTGGTCAGTAGAAGTAGTGAAGTTCTGTGTACATCTTTAGTTGTTCACCTTTAAGCTTGCACTACCATAACTGACAGGTTTTCTTCTTTTGAAAACACCCACTTGACAAAGTGGACAAGATAATCAGGCTACTATATTAGCTCTGTAGCTTTTATGACCAAGTGACTCTACATGGAAAGAGCATGAGTTGGCCACTCCATTTCTTTCTCCTTGTCACCCACTACAGAAGACTAGCAAAACAACCTATGTCTTTGGAAAGAGCAATAAAATGTTATTACTTAATGAATACTGCTGAAAACAACACAGGGAGTGTCATAGATTCTCAACAGCAAAACGATCATAGAATCATACAGTTGTTTGAGTTGGAAGGGACCAAAAGCTCTTCTAGTCCTACTGCCCTGCAATGAGTAGGGACATCTTCAGCCAGATCGGGTTGCTCAGAGGCCCACTCAAACTGACCTTGAATGTTTCCAGGGATTAAGCTTTTATCACCTCTCTGGACAAACTGGGCAAGAGTTTCATCAGCCTCATTGTAAAAAACTTCCTTCTTATATGTAATCTAAATCAACCCTCCTTGAGTTAAAAACTTACATCTTACCCTATTGTAACATACCCTGCTAAATAGTTTTTTCTCATCTTAAAAGATCCCCTTTAGGCATTGAAAGGCTGCAACAAGGTCTCCCTGGAGCTTTCTCCAAGCTCTGACTCCAACTCTTTCAGACTGTCTTCATAGGAGAGGTGCTCCAGCCATCTGATGTGGCCCTCCTCAGAACTCACTCCAACAATTACATGTTCATCTTACACTGGGTGCACCAGAGATGGATGTGGCACTTCAGGTGAGGTCTCACAAGAGCAGAATAGAGGGACAAAATCACCTCCCTCAACCTGCTGGTCATGCTTCTTCTGATGCAGACCAGGAATGGAGACTGAGCAAGATAAATTAATTTCAGCAGCAGGAAAGACAGGAAGCCAGAAAAAAATAAGGCTACTCCCAGTCCTTTAGAATCTACAGCCTCTCCTGTACCCTGAACCCCCTTAAAGTAACCTTCCTAGCTCTCTCTCTCCTGTCCAAAATGCACTTGGTAATGATTACGAAACTGAAATTTCTTTCTCTCAAAAGTCTTGACTCACTTCTAATTATACAAATGCAAAGGTTATAAAAATTGTGGTTACAGATGCTAAAATTAGAAGAAACAGAAAATTTAATATAGAGAAGTTGGAAGATAAGCAGGAACTGAAAAGCTCAGGGAAAGTAGGTTCATTTTTCATGTAACTGTTATCAAAGTTTTAATCTATTAGCTGTTAAAAAATAAAAAAAACCAAACTGGTAAAGTGCTTTTTCATTGAACACTAAGACATATGGTAGAAAAATATGACTAAGCAGAGACCCACAGAAGGGCACAAACATGTGTTGAACATCAGCTGTATTTGGTAGAGCCATAAATTTCAGCACCTTGCACCTAGCCAGGTGGGTGAACACAAGCAGGTGCAGATTAGAAAGCAGGACAATGTAATACCAAAGACACGTTTAGAGATCACACAAACACAAGTACATATCAGTATCTCTGACTTTAGTTCAAAAAACAAGTTTCTGTGTTTACTAAAATTTATCGTGATATTTATTTGGTTCTGATGAATTCTAAAACTTTGTATCACTTTAATATTCTAATTACAAGACAGTATGAGTCACAATAGAAAGTAAGGGAATCACAAACACCACATTTACTTTCATCTATTTCTCTTTCTCAAATAGCAATACTAGTTCGTACTACAATCAATAGGTTTAAAATTTTTATTTTTTATAAAAGAAAGTCTTATATTTCATTGCATAGCCATACAGCCATATCAAAAATTACGATCTCACTCCCGACATATTTGAAGCACCATACTGTTTTAAATGCACCATACTGTACTGAACAAAACTCTCTAACCCACGCTCATGAGATGAATGTTGCATAACATATTTCTAAACCGGGCCTATACCTATTTCAGAGACATCAAATAGGTCAAAAAGCAAGGCTACAGTAAAACATCATCTTCCATATCATCTATCTTTATCCAATTGGCCAGCAAATTCAAGTGCAATTCCGAAGGATGATGACTTAAAATATTTCATTTAGAAATAGTACTCACTCCAAATCATTTTAGAAAATAATCTATTTAATAAAATAAACATCAGGTACCAATTAGTATTTCATAGGATTTATAATGCTACATTTCCAGAGAAGGGAGTAAAGTAGATCTGAAGTATTTGTGATAGCTTTTCTCAATATATCAAATTGCATGAATAGACGTTTAATGATAATGAGTAGGGCCAGGCTCCAAATGGTTATTGTGCAAAACTCTAAACAATGGCAAATCTGTCTCTGCCCAGAGAGCTTACAATGCAAATTATATTATTCTTTGCAAATGAAATATAGAAAATAATAGAAACAAAGGAAGTATTTAGATTGATAAGAAGCACTCTCAGTTAAAGGGGCTTTAAATGTCCTGTGCTAGTTTCCTGAAATGCTGAACTTAAATTGATGCAATGTAGCACTTGCCAGTGAAAGTATTTCACACGTGATTCTATAAAGCAGACTAACGTGAATCAAATATTTGTTTGAACTGTGTCCCAAACTCTGTCCAAATGTATGTGTGGTTGATACTCTTCAAGCCCATCAGGCAGCAGGCATGTGATTAACCATGTTTAATTCAACTTAGAATTGTCACTGTCTCTTTTAAATATCCTGCTCCAAACTAATGAGAGGAGTTATCTGAAGCACTACCACAATAAAATTTGCTGCTGTGAAAGGACTATAATTAGCTTGTAAATTGTTTTAATTTGTTTGATTAGCCTCTACAAAAAACAGGTCATTTGAAGATATTTCTTCCATTTTGATACCTAAATTATTTTTTCCTTGGGATCATTACAGACAGCATGTACAGTGACACCTTAGTTGTAAGTCAGCTTTTACAGTGCTTGCTATTCAGACTAGAATTTTCCCTGCTGAGCATCTATTAAAAGCTGATTTTTTTTCCTTAACTTTCCAATTAAAATTGCTCAACTATTATTGGAAACCAGGTAGAGGTAGAATATATTATTCTGCCAATATTACAATGTTCTTACAATGATTTCACTGAGAAATTTAAATGACCTTTTCCTTTGAATCAGATCTTCAAATCTGTCCAGAGATTAAATTCCTATAAATTTATAATGTCTTCTGAGATCACAAGACCCTATTTATATCCTGCAAAGTAGCAAAAAACCTTTACAGACTGCTTTTTGGTTATACTCTGTTGAGGTCACCTATTTTAGCCTAAGACAACCTTGTTTATATTGAACACATTCAATCCCCATGTAAAGCCAGCATGGTTCATCTACTCCCAAAGGAAAACTGGGCATATTTACCAGCTTTATTGGCTCTCCTAATTAAAGTAATCATGCCAGAAACCAGTCCTTGATTCAATATTTTCTGTAAATAATACACTGAAGACTATGTGCATCGTGCTAGGTTATTAGTATCATCATGATCCACTTCAGGGCTATGAAACATTCAATCTTGTTTGTGTAATTGCTTCCCATGCCTGGCATTTGATGATGCAGAGGTTCACCATGAAAACCAAAATCAAGGGGAATGTGTTTCCTACCCTTGCTCTACCAAAGGCACCTAGGAATGTCAGAGTAACAGTAGCTAGTCTTGCTGGGAGCCGGAAACAGAACTAAACCAGATAATAACCTGAGGCAAAGGTGGGGACACAACAGAAAAACAGGATGGAAAGACACAGAACATTGTCTTCACAAGTCCACATACTCCTTTTCAGGACACAACTTGGGTTTGTCAAGTATGAAAACTAGTCCTATAGCAGCAATTACTAGCAAAAGCCACTACCAAAGTTAATACCTCATCTTTCCATACTGTTGCTTATATAGCCCAACACTAGCTTGCAACTACTAAATAGTAGCTCAATATTCTTTCAACACAATAATAGACAGCAACTAAAACACAGGCTTGTATTTGCATGTACCTCTTGTTTTTTTCATATTTCTTTCATAAACAATAACTTTTTTTGGTGAAAAAAGTCAATTTCTTTAATTTCAATGGTTATTTTGCTCTTCTCTAATATTTAACTGTGGTCTGAAAAGAAACAAAATAAAAATATCACAGTATCTTCCTATTATTTCAAACACTAATGTCAATTTGATTGGCCTGCTTGTTTAGACAACTATCATATTAACATAATTCTTTTAGAAGAATGTATTGTTACGTGTGTCTTAAATAATGAGTGTTGTTATTTTGAGTCTCTTACTTAACCATATTCAGCTCATTTTAATCTTAGCACCCAATTTTGCTGAAATGTCAGTCTCTGGATCAGGATTTCATTCTTTCTTCCCCAGACCAATTTGAAACTTATGTCTTTTCATAATATCTTGTATCTCTCCATCAGTCCTTGGTTACTGAAAAAAGCATTGCCCCAGAAGTTTCATTTTGTTTGAGTAAGTTTTCCCACATCTCTAACCATTTCCCTTTACATTTGTTCCTAGGCTATTTTAGGAACTAGATTCTAAGGATATATCTGTATAGGATGACAGCATGTCAAGATTAATCCATGGCCATAAAACTAAGTACACACATCACCTGTAAAGGATTTTACTATCTTGCAAAGATCACACTATCACACTTTCTAGCTTGCAGCTTTGATTGACAGGAAGTTGTTTCCTGATACAAGGAAAACAGTAATCAGATCTCAGAGCAGGAAAAAACACTGCTTATATCAGAGGCAGTTCATTTGGTGGTGTTCCAGAAATTTGTGATGAAAATTAATTTATGTTGGCTAATACTATGATGGTGGGATCAAACTGGAGCATTCCAGTGCTTCCACTGTTACAAGAACAAATTATTGAAATCTATCTACTTTTACAAATACCATATCATATTACAGTCACCAAAAAGAAAACACACTGCTCCGGGAGCCTACAGAGTCTCTATCACTGTAAGTTTTTAAGGATAAGTTAAATCAATCCTGACAGTGTGTTAATTTTACTTGGAGAAATATCTGAGGGACACGTGGGCAAGAGGTTATCACTGTAGACAGGAAGCCAAAATCCAGCACACATGCATTAATGTGCATGTGTGGGTGTGTATGACTAACAGAAGTCCAGAAACACACAGTGAACAAGGAGTTTTGATTCCTCTGCTCATCACACTGGACACAAAGCTGCAGATTGCTTGTCCTCCCTTCTGCAGGCAGCTATCTTGCACTGAGCACCCAATGGACAGTTTCATTGCTCAGAAAAAGGATTCTTTGATTCAAAATGGTGCTTAGAGCACTGGGGTGAACTACACAAAGCCACTTTGGCAAAAGTAGTTTGCCTCCAGGCCAACTATACAAATTAATACCCTGCTATGCTGAAGTAGAAATTACCTAATCCTCCAGCTACATATTATCACGGATTTAATGATCTTTGCAAAATAAAGTTATATCATCCAGTGATAATGATCTCCACATGAAGTAAACTTGCTCAACATTTCCAGTAATTCCTCAGCTTTCTGTAATTTCCTGCCACTCTCTTTCCAAAGTCTCTGCCTTTCTTATGACAAGTTAATTTTTAATTTAATGTCAGTATGGTGGTTCCAACTTTGATTTCCTCTAGTGTTCCTCATTGTTCAATATCAGTGAGTGTTATATCTTACATCTTCTTTAGGTTTTTTGTTTGTTTGTTTTTAGAACTGCAGATTGGGTCACAGAAGGGAAAAAAACTGCAACAACACGAATTCAGTTATACAACATTGTGTAATTATAGCTAGCCAGTTTCATGTATTAGTACTCATTCCTGAGTGTGGTCTGATTCAAACATTTTGTTTGAGTGGTCGTAACTTTAGGACTTAGAGACATTTCTAATAATTGCCACTGATGTCTTGCCCTGCAGCTATCTGGATGAAATTCTGTTGCAATCATGCCACGCAGCTCAACTCACTAAGTCAGTCTGCTAAAGCACTTCACAATCTTCCCCATTTAAGTTGCTGAAATAGTGTTGTGTCTTCTGCAAAATTTGCTACTTCTCTGTTCATCTTCCATTTTCTGGCTAATAATAGCACATTAAGTGCTAACACGAGTCCTAGCAAAGAACTGAAGTACACTGCACTATTAATGTAAAACTTGAACATACTGACTACTGACTTGAACATACTGACTACTTGAATAAACTGACTACTTTCCTTCTGTCAGACACTCCATTTGAGAAACCTTCATTCTCCTTTAACATCTTTTGTTTTTCCTAGGCTTTTCTACAGAAAAGCTGGAAAAATACTAAATGAAAGTAACACATATCCTTCAGGTAAATTTCCTCATCTCCTTTCCAGTTCATTTTGGAACAGATTTAATGTTTTTCTTTCTGATATTTTTCCACCTTCTATAGCAGTAAATGCAAGAAATACTATTGACAGCTTAATTATTACAGAGCAGCTTGATTTTTCTTGGAATAGGGGTTAAGTCTTTCTCACCACTTGAACCTGCACGCAGCAAAAAATTCTCCTGCTTAGACTGATTCCTGCAATACTAAGATAGAGCATGCATGTTTAAAACTGGGGGAAAAAGTTCAAGAGAAGACCTGAAGATTTGAAATCTGCCTACAGTTCCAGAATTTAAGGAGAGAGTGAATATTTTTATGAATGCTTTATAAACTATTGAAATGTAAATGTAACCATCCCCAGGACAAGGACTAATCTCATCATGGATTTACATAAGCAGTATTATTCATTGCTAACATATTCTTTATTAGCACTCTCACACAGAATCTTAATTTTTCATAGCTGAAAACAGAATTTAGTAAATATCCTCACATGTGCTTCTGCCTATATGGGGTTGCTCTGTAGGCCAGATTAATGCCAATAGGGTCAAAAGCCACAGTGCTGTTATAGCTGTGAGGATTTAAGGAGATAAGATTTGGAAGAAGTAGTACCATCTTTTATTTAATTAAGTAATACAGCTGGACTGCCTGCAATTAAGATCTTGTATTGGGCCTGTGTTCCCAAAAATATGTGGGGTTTTTTTATTTTTGAACTGATAAAAATCACTACCATTCTCTGTAAATCTTGCCTTACCGATATGGAAAAAAGATCAAAACAAGTGAGCATAGTTCTGAGGAAGAGCTTAGTTTTGGAAATTTTTACAAACTAGTGGCACACATCTGAATGTATTTCCTGGCTGCTGCTTGGAAGGAATGAAAAGCATTTGTTAAACAAACATTGAAGATTAGGAAAAAGTGATCCCTTTGTTGCCTTTTTTAAAAAACATAGTGGGTGTAGAAAATCTTTCACCACTTCACCACAAAGACTTATGAAATAGTTATTTCTTTAAATATCATTGGTATACCTGGTATTTTACTGGCTGAAAAACACCTAAAACCTGCCAGCCTAATAACAGACAGTGTTCATAGTGAAGGAAAGAATACAAAGGCATGTCAACTCAGACACACAAATGGACCTAAAATTTATACCCACATGTGACAATTTAGAAAATTTTTATACGCGTCAGAAAATTACAGAAAGGATTTGAAAGTACAGAACAAAAATGTTTTGCAGATAGACTGAGTAAGGTATGTACAATTGAATAGGAGGTAAGATATGGGACATTAGGACTAATAAATAAATGCCAACCTTGAGAATGAATGCCTAGAAAATTATGGTATTCAGGAGAGCAAGCATCGAGGGCTGCTTGGTTTTGCTAAAAAGAAGTTATGAAACAAAATGTAAACTATGCAACTGAAATAAAGAAGCTGGTAGGAAGTACTTTGCAGACAGAGAAGAAAAAAAAAGAAAATCAGTTAAAATTTGTCTGAGGCAGTATGTTTTTCAGATACATTATACTCATGGCACTTTATCACTCAGTATAATTTACTGTTCCAAAAGCTTCATTTATGATATAATGATTTAATAATTTCATATATTTTGAATCCCTGCAGGTTTTCTCATTTATTATAAGAAAGGGTGTATTTAATTATAAAAAACATGATGAGTGCCTGGCTCTAGCACCAAGCAAATAGATGAGTAAAATCTAACAGAACTATTTTGCAGACCTGGTTTCTGTAAGCAGTCATGTCCCTTTATAGCATGTAGAGTAGGAATGGGCTCTAGTGACATACAAAAGAAACTCTGACTTTGATTATGCCAGTATTAATTATACAATACAATAGCTCCTCTGAGATGAATTGAATTGTTGTAGCTTGCGAACTATGTGCATATCTTTTACTACTGAGAAGCACTGCAGAAGTGTAATAATTAAATTAACAAATTAGAAGGTTTGCCAAGAACATAGCAGGATCTAGGTTTATGGATAAGAGTGAACAAAATGGTAAGATTAAAAAGTAATTTCACTTTTTAAACTGAGACCTTCTGTCATATATGGCCAAAAGCATCCTACTTTTGAGAATTTAATCCCACACTGAGCAAGTCAGGATACTGCAGGGTTTTCTGTTGTAAAAGAGTAAGAAGAACATTACTACTTGCCAACTATCCCTACTTCTCTATTGTCTCTATCTTACTGCAGACATATCTTCTTTCATATTATTGTCAAAAGCTAAAATCACTTCTTCATAAGTATAAAATTATTGTAACTTGTTTTAAAATATCAAATGATCCTAGATGACTGCCCTTTAATAATTTTGAAAATAAACTCATTCTTGAAAATAATGTGTTTGACTCAAGTGGTTTTTTTGTGTAACTTCTTTTTGTAGTTAAATATTTGGTTTGGTTATATGTGTGTGGTTTTTAACTTTTTTGTTTCACCTCCTGTTTTCATGAATGATTAAATGCAGCACTGGTGAACCAAATTCACTGTTACATTTAAGACTGCAATAAATCAATAAATTTAAACTTTTATTCATGTGCTCTAAAAGGACAAGATGCAAAGTGGTAACAGTTTTTTGACTTCTGTTCTGGTTGTTGTTTTATTGTTTGGTTTTTTATCAAAATCAAATCAGAATCAAAATTTTAAAAAATCCCTAAGAACTAAGAAATATGCCTTTTGGCAACTTGTCTTGTAATCTTTCCTAATTCTTGGAAATGTTCTCATCCCCTGTCTATGAATATAGAGCAAATATAGCACTCACAGAGCAAGTAACATCTTTGTTATGTAACAGTGTGACATTTTAAATCAAATTGAAAATATACATAGCAAGACAAATATGCAGTGGAAACAGCTCACAAAGCAAAAGCAGAATCTATTCACTAGTGAATGGAGGGACGTGTGATGATCAGGCATTTCTAAAAATAACTTGTTGATTCAGATCACAGACCTCACTTAAGATTGTACATGAGAGAAATTAAGCTGATAAAGTAATTTGCTAAAGACAACATATTTAGTGTTACCTTTTAAAAGTACATTGCCATTGTCATAGTTATATTTATAGTATTTTAAACCATTATTTAATTTCACCATTATAAAATACTTTTGCAGAGAGAAAATGGTGGCATCAGCTGTTAAATCAGCTGTAGATATCTGCAGATATCCTTTGCAAGAAAAAATAAATTATTATAAAAGCAAAAGGAGTTATTTCTTAAGTAGCATTTACTGAATAAGGAGAGCCAATGAGTGGACTTTTCCATTTTAATTACAAGTAAAGGAACTTAGTTCTTGACTGTGTGTCTAATATGCTGTGTAATTCTTTATTATGCTCAAAAATTATTGTCTCTCAAGAAAAAATGTATTATGGCAATCAATTCTCCCAGAAAAAGACATATAGTTTCAAAACCAGAACCTCTGCACGCCATCCTAGAAAATTCCCTAATGGTTTCTGACTTTAAGAGACAGTACTTCATTTCAAAAATGAAGAAAAAGCAACTGCAGAAGAAATACAGCCTTTATCTTATTAGGCTATAGAACACCGAAATGATCACAGCTATTTCATAGAATTGTATTTTAGATTAAAAATAAAGATCTGAATAATGTACAGGTTAGTTTTCCATTTCAAAATGCTTCCCTATTTCAAACCACTATACCAATTACAAAAGCAAAAATAAAAGTAATAAACAAGGAATCATCTAGTCCTAGTTTTAAATAATCTTCAAATACTGACCTAATAGAAAGGCATGAAGTTAAATCTGTGTAAAAACTTTGGTATTTTGAAACCAACAAGATAAAGTGTCATGTTTTTATCTACCTACATGGAGATGAGGGATGTAAATATAGGGAGGCTATTCCAGTTTGCTGCTCATTATCATTCTTGAAAGGACAAAGTTTTATTTCAGATATCAAAAAGGAGCAAAGGGAAAGGCTGCCTACCACCCTGGAGGTGTCTTCATAGTGTATTGCTTTCTTCTACCAACTTCAATGAATTTGGGCAGTAGTTACTGTAAATTGTATCGTTCTTATCCAAACTACCACCAAGGCTTAAGGTGTTTCCCCTCTTACAAGGGCATTTCTTACTTTGATATCTACGTGATTAGCATGGCCATTTCTGTATTTCAATATCTCTGCAAAACACATGCTGCATATAAAAAGTAATTTGAAATATTTGACAACAACAAGCTCCGATATTTCAGTCTGAATAATTTCATGAATATGCTTAAAGTAACAGGTACTAAATTTTGTATTAGTATTATTTTGGAAATGTAGACTAAAACTAAATACCATATTGCAGAAAAAGCCTAATGAGTTATTGAATCCAGTGGGACCAGATTGACACAGAACCTTCCTGTGGCTTCTTCAGTTTTCCAATAAATGAAAAACCCCACAGTTCATATGACAAAGCAGCTGGCAAAATGCAGATTTACCACTAAGTCAGAAATCTGTGTATGACTGAGCTCAAAGAAGTGGAAAGTAACTCTTCAAGAAAGTTTTTCCTTGCAACTATTTCCTTTTAAGAAGTCAAAAACAAATTCCTGTTATTATAAAGAGCCATTAATTTTCTCCCCATTATTTTTAAAAAGAACATAAAGTCAGTTTCTTCTTTGTGAGGATATAAAGACATGTTTTATTTTTACAGACTTCAGCCAAATTTGAGATTGGCATTAATCCCCAGAAACTGGAATGATGCTTCTATATTGCTAACAACTGTTCATTGTCCTATGACTTCTATGGTATTTAGAAAAACAAAAGTGCAACACTGCATCACATTGTTAGTCTTATATGTTAATGGTAAGACCTTTGGTTCTTATCAAATGAAGACCTTTTCACTCATCAAAGTAGAAAGGATTTCACAGCATGTTAAAATGTATTAAGAAGTATTTCAGGTGAAAGACAGTAGCAACAGCAGAACAAATAAATTTAAAAATATAAACACACTCTATGCATGTATGTATAATATTCAACCAATCATCAATAAACTCTGGCAAAAATGTTAGTTTCTGATCTTGCAATAAGATGTGCTGAAACAATCTTCCAATTAAAGCACTGAGTACACAAACTTATAAAAAATATTATATGGTGTGACAGTTCGCAATAATGAAAAGGCATTGGCTGAAGTGTTCTTACTAACTGTATCCTTTCCAGCAGAAAACTAAGAGACAGCTCCTTGAATTCTAAATCTCACCAGGATAAGTCAAGAAAAACCTGTCATATTTTGAATGAGTAAAAATGAAAAGATTAAAAATACTTTTCAACAAAGTAAACTTTAAAGTAAAATAAAGTTTAAAAAAAAAAGCTTAAAAATGCCATTGGAAATGTTGACTACAAAATTACTTACTCTCTAATTTAAGAAATATCAAAGAAAATTCCAAGTGGAATCAGAGACCCAGATTCACTAGAGGGAGAATTTCTTTCCTGGAGGAAACAGAAAAAAAATAGCCTACAGAAGAAGAGCATGTAGAAATAAACTCTATTTCACTCGGGGAGTCCATATCCATCCTCACACACCAAAGACAAAATAAAACAATGTTTTAAAATCTTAGAAGTAAATATAAATTCTTACAGCTTTAAACATTAAGGAAATATGTAATTCTGAAATGCTTCTTATCGCTGAACAAAATATTTCCATAACTTTTAAAATTTAAATTGTAAAGTAATAGCAAAAATCAACTTCAAGTGCCTATACCCTGACAACACCTATTCTGGCTATTGACTACAAAAAAATTCCTTAATTATCACAGCATCTTAATCATTCAGTTGGTGTAGGGCAGCATGCAGACTTGACATCTGTTTCCTAAGATCACCATCTAAACAGGATCATGAAAAAAAAAATTGCTTCTCACAAAGATCAATCTACACAGAGGTGAATCACTTATGTATGATGTTTTATAAGACCTAATGTAGCACTGCTGGCACTCCAAAACCTCATATTAAGAAAGAACCAAACTGAAACATACCTCAGTACCTCATAGGAGGGTCAATGTCATCTCTGGAGACAGAAAAATTACTTACTTTTAGGTCCAAAATTCTTGACTGCTGTTTTAACAATAATCAGAATACTCTTCCAAATTTAGACAAAAGGAAAGCCAATGATTTATAGGTCAAAATCTCTGTAAATCTGAATTTAAGTCCAAATGTCTGAATCTGAATTTTAGCATCCAAATGTCAACTTCTCTATATTTATACTCTCTTTCAATTTGAAGATATGTTTTTCCAGAATCTAATTATGCTTTTGGCAGAAACATGGCCAGAGCATTCTGGAGTTCTGCAGATTTTTAACACCAGAACTCCTGGCAAAATCTCTATATAGCAGATAAAATTTTAGTAGAAAAAGCAAAAGAAAAAAAGCAGTAAAAATCAAAATTCTCATCTCTTACATAACCGATGTTCTTTGAGCTTACTTCTCCTATTTGGCCAGAAATGAAAGATTGTAACGGGGCTCAAAAGTACCATTTCAGAATGGTGCACTTTTCATTGGAAGCAGTTTGAGGTTTCTGCAGCCAATTGTTTCAAATATTTTTTCATACAATAAGATCCTTTGAGATAAAAAATCAGTTAAAAAAAATTTTTTTTTAGTATTTCATTACTCATGAACATAAATTCTTTGAGAATGAAACTTCAGTTATAACCTCCTTTTCCCCAAGCCAAACTCCAACACATGGAAGTCTAACAAACATTATAGAAAATTAAACACTAGAGGCAAAAAAGATAAAACTTTATGTTAAACTGTAAAGAAAGGCAAAGAATTTGTTAAAGAACATATGAAAATAGTTTGAAATATTCACTGTCTTGATCATCTCCTCTGTGCAAAAAACTCAATATTATGCATCACCAGCATGGAGAATGAATGAACTACTCCTGATTTCTCCCAACTAATCTTCTTATAATATCATCCCACAAAGAGAGAAAATTACTCAGTAGTCATGAAAAACAAATCATTAACACCATACATCATATTATCATTTCATAAAATAGCTTTACAGAGTCAATATAAGTTCCTCAATAATACTACAAAGTAGTCCTAAGAAATATATCCTTAATTTCAGCAAATTGTTTTGTAAGGACTATGGAACATCATTCCAGAGAAAGCCTAATTCTTAAACACAATCAGAGGTCTCCAAATTTGTCCTTATGCTGCATACTAGGTGCTTATCAGGTCTCTTCCTACGCACCAACCAAAGTCCGAAGATCTGCAACTTCTTTAGGCAATATAAACCAGCACTTTTACCTTATTGTCAAAACTGGTTGTCTCATGTGTTGTTGTTTTGTCTCCCTAATATCCAACCTAAAAATCCCTCACTCTTCTCTAAATACACATTTGAAAAGCAAGTCAGAAATCCCCAACTGGTATCATTATGCTTGAGGTTAACTGATTATAAATGGGTGCATTGTTAATTTTACAGCTGATTCTAGTTCTACTGCAAATCATCCTAGATTGCAATTCTAAGGTTATTTATGAGATTCTCTTAAATTGAACCCCAAAATGTTCAAGGAAAATATTAAAAAATGTTTCCAATTTGTAACATTCACTGAGTATATATACACATCTAATATATATAAGTCTAGTAGAACAGTACCTAACAAAATACAGAATTAACACCTCCATCACAAAAAGCATAAATATTAAACTTCCAAAAAAAAGTTAACAGAAAAAAGTTAACCTCTTGAAAGGGGGAAAAATAAAATTCAGAAAATTATTTTCTCTGTGTGTCCAAATCTGGTGTTCTGTAGCTCAAGGGAAAAAAAAAGAAACTAACGTTTTAAAATTCAAAAAATGTAAACCACAAAAATGTTAAATTGGAAGCAAGGATGAGATTCAAATGGCATAATTATTCCTAGAAACATCCAATTATTCCATGGACATTTTGGGGACCAGCACAGGATTTAAAGCAAAGCTTGTGAAGGTCACAGGAGCTCATAAGAAAAAAAATACAAGAGGATCACTTACAAGGACAAGGCTGAGATCACTTACAAGGTTGAGAAGCTAAAAAAGAGGTTTAGATGAGGTCAGAAGTAGAAAAATTGTTGGTTTTGTTATTGTATTTAAAGAATGAAGACTTGGCTTACAGCAGTTGGAAATAAACACGATGGTACACAAGACATGCATAACTAATTGGATCAATTCCTCAACCAGGTGATAGGCTTTGAGTACTATCTCACAACTGTAGGAGAAGAATATATTCAAAATTTATAAAAGTTTTTACTCAAAAGATTTGCAATAAACTTTAAATACCACAAAATACTTTTTAATGAATAGGCCTTCCTGCTGGATTCATTTGGATGAACATTTATTGAAGCACTAATTGTCAGCACTACTTTCAGATCTCCATCAGTTCTCATAAATGTCCATATGTTCTTTGGCTTAAAAGTGCAGCTTAATGACACAGGAAAGTGCAAGCCAATTTATCATCCTTCCTTAACCTTTTGAAAAATAAATTCATTTTTATGAGAAACAATCATGGTAAATAAAGTAAAGAGCATTTCAATTCTATCATAATATGGTGTCATTTCACATTGTCTTAATGCAATTGCTTAACTTTAAAATTACTCAAATCAATCAGGTTTTTTTTTCCCTGACCTAGAGTTTCTCACCTCTAGAAGGGCAAAGACAAGGACCAACTTTTCAAATAGTTTTATATGTTTGAGATGTGACTACCCAGCAGGTGTATGTACATCTCTCAGCAGAGCCACATTTCTACAGTACAACCTCTACTTTCAACATATTTATGGTAGTATGAAATTCTTTGTGCTATAGGGATTTATTTTTCCTTCAAAAACCTACACTTATGTGAAGGATTTTAACCAGTATAACTGAATCCACACTAGAGGGTGCTGCAATTTTAATTGCAAAAGGTTTTTACAGATACTGCAACTTCAGAGCAGTATATTTTGTAATGTTTCAGAAATGTTTTCTTGCTATCTGGGACAGCAAATTATAACCAAATGAGAATTAAACTCATGACCACAGACAGGCTTTTGTGCTGAATTCAGGGGATGTCCTGTGCTGCCCTAGCCAACCACACATAAAATAAACACAATCTACTAACTCATGTGGTGTGTTAGAACCTGTACTTAATGCTTCAAAGCCACAAAATTCATAATAGACACAGGAGAGTCTTTTTTCCCCATCTGTCTCACTATAGCTCAGCAGTCACATCACTGATACATGTCTTGTTCAAAGTCCAGAAGTTGGTTATTATTTGCTATCATAATTGCACATCAGTGCTTGTATTTAACATATGAATAAATTAGTAAAGAGAACATAGAATTTTTAGCATCAGAAAAACAGTTTGTAAAATGAACACTTTGGACAGATTTGAAACTGCACAAAATAGTACTGACTCTTCCAAAAACAAATGCATGTACTTTTTCCATGCACCATGGAAAAAGTCATCTTCCTCCCTTAAGATTAAAAAGGAATATACACTTTACAAAGTACATACAACTTGAAAGGTTCAAATAGAATTTTGCCTCAGGCTGCAGAAAAGCCTTTGCATGAGCTTCCATACCAATAATTCCATCTTTCTTGATCCATACAAAGCAACATTTATATGCTGCCTCTTATCTGATGTCCCTGCTCATACTTTAAACTTTCCAACAACACTGGCTTTACAGGGAGGTCCAGTGGATCATGTCCGTGCCCATTCGTCCTCGTCCACATTTCCATTGTTCATGCAGTACCAAACCCACCCTAGAATATATATTATAGATAAGAATGAACTTGGAAGAAATAGTTTATCTTCTTACTTAGCTTTTACTTCCCCAGAGACTTCTGTCTCTCAGGCTCTATCCAAAGAATAAGGGGAGAGGAGAAGATATTACTCTACCTTCTCTCCTCTACCTTTTCCACAGGCAAAAGGAAAAAATTCATAAATACACGAAAGTGAAGGAAAAGAGTTTTGTCTCTTTGGAAGTCTTTTGGCAAATAACAAGCCTGATGCGACAGAGGGATCCTATGAGAAAATATTCTGTGAGCAAAGGGCTATAAATCCAGCTGACCAGTGGTAGACTGAAAGAAAAGGAAGATTTTACTCTAATTCCAGTTCCTATGCAGGAGGAAAAAAAAAAAAAAAAAAAAGGAAAAAATAACTCAGAAAATTATAACAAATGTACAGAGGCACTGATTAAGGGGTAATATGTACATTGCACATTAAACCACTGTACAGATCATCAAAGAAAAAATCTGTAAAGGTCCAGGGGGAAAAAAAAACCCTAAAACTGAGAATTTCAAATGTTTCTAGGACTTCTTGCTTTCTGGTCTCTTGCCTCTGTTCTCTTTTTCGCTATTTCTTTTGCCCCTTCCCCTCTTCCTCCATTCTCTCCCTCCTTCTGTCTATTTTTGTGGAAAAAAAAAAACAGATAATGAAATGCTTCACTTAGTTGTCAGAAAGATATAAGCACTATTTAAATTTTTCAGGTTCATCTCCACTTTGAAAAGCTTAATTTATCCACCCAAAGAAAAAGACATTAGGTAAAACTTGCAAGTAAAAAATAGCAAATATTAGAATTCATATTAGAATAGCTAGCAAAACATTACACTAGAAAGCACTCATTTAAAGGATGTATTAATTTTATGCAAATGTATTTTTTAAAAAATTAAGTTCTCTGTTTACTGACAATTCTGTAAATCTAATCTAATCTTTGTACAAATATATGTTGTGAATCATTTGCACAGCTGCAGGAATACCTCCAATAGTTAAAAAACCCCTTTAATTTTTTTCTGAGAATCTATAATATCTCATATTAGGATCACCAGCATAACTTTGACAGTCAAAACAACTATCCACACGCTTCACTGGTATTAAGGTTCAAAGAATTCTAAACATCCCATAAAATAACCTGTTTATGGACTACAACATCCAAGGGAAGCCCGACATTACAGATCCCTAAGGTCCAATTTCTTGCCCACTTTTGTTATTCAACATTGGTTGAATGAACACAAGAATAAACATTATGAAAATTGTTCTTTGAGACAACTAAAACAATTCTTTCAAAAGATTTTTAATATTATCTCATAAATGAGTTGCTTCGTGTACAAATTGAAAACCTGATTTTTAAGAAAATCTATCACTAAATACAGATTTGTTATTTAACTACTGACAAGATAAGCAAGTAAGTTTTACCATTTCATAGTAACTCAAACTATATTCCTAAGAAATGTCTTAGAAACAACAGGTCACTTAGCAGTTCTCTCCACCATTTAGCCAGAAGTCTGTAAAATGTTATCAATTAATATTATTTCATTTATTGCTATGATATTGCTAACAGGTACAATCCATACCACCTGAGGCATTTTCTCTTTGCTGCAAGAGTAATGTTAAATCTCATAAGAGATGAAAAACATATATTTGCATGGAGAAATGCACAACAATTCACAGAACCAAAATTATTTGGGTTGGAAGTGACCTTTCATTATCAAAATCTTTTCCTCAGAATCCACTTTTAATGCAGTAGGAAAAAACATCCTTCAAAACTTGTTCTGTTTCTTAGCAAAAGCAATTGTGACTTATTTATTTCCATCTAGTCTGTTTTACTTGAATTTGCCCTTACATTTTTCCCCAAATGCTTGAAACTTGTATATGCACAGGGTTCTATCGAGTTTGATTAATTCAGATAGACTTCTATGGACAAGTAATCTTGCTCAATATATTTATCTGTTTGCACAGCTTCTTGTATACTGATATCATGTGGGAAAAGGAGGGGAAATTTCCAAGTGGCTGATATAGAATCAACCAGTACAGATAAACAATTTTACAGCTGTAAATACATATTTTTGGCATAGTTTGTGTCTCACCATATAACATAACTTTTACAGACGACGATATCATCTGTCTGTAATAATGGAAAGAGCACAACACAAAGACTAGATAATACTTATGAGAAGGGGTTGCTGAGCTAAGCAGACCTTGCTGTGAGCCAGCATCATCATTCCTGTACTCTTAGTTAACATCGCTTTGGAAAAAGGTCAGTTCTGTATGTACATGAAAAAATTTTGAAATGACAAAGTAAAAAAGCATACTTGGAAAGAAAAAAAATTAAAATCCAAGCTATGTGCTACGTGTAGTGCAAAGGAAAATACACAAGTACATACTCCAAATTGTATCTTATTTTCCCTAGTCATTATGGCTATTTTCAAAGACCATTTCAAATAGCTCCGTATATAACAATTCTTAAATAATCTCTTTTTACAAATGCTGCAATAATTCAAATACTATTATAAGATTACAGCCATGTGAAGATGCTACAGTCATCAGAACACTGCAAATCTAGCACACCCTGAAAACAAGCATGCTGAAGGAAAGGCATTTGTAGGTGTATTGTCACAGGATTTCACTTTCTGTTCCCTTTGCCACTCTTCCTAGCAGTGAATCATTCTAAGCATTCAGAAGATACTCCAGAAACTTTCCACTCTGGTAAAAATACATAGGAATATATAAAGAGCTTCTGCTCCTTCATTTCCAAAACCAAAGAAATGTAGGCATCAGGATCAGAGTTGTATGACCACATGTTAATGTAGCAGGACGTTCCCCTGTCACAGGACGACTTATCTGTACTGCCTAATAGCTGGTGAAATAGCTCAGGGCATCTTCCCCCTCACATGAATTTGCTAATTGGTGAAATAACTCCATCAGGACAGCTTGCCTGGCAGTGAGTTATTTTGGCACCATGGAGGTGACATTCCCAGCTGACAATAAACACTTTGCCTCAAAAGGGAGGCTGTAGGAAGATAAGCTGGAATTTCTGACTGACAGACACTTCACTTCACAAACTATAAAAGCTACACCAAACTTTCATAAAGCAGAAGTCTTCTGCACATTCCCTGAAAATGTGTGGGGTCTTTTCCCCAAAGCTGGGACACCAACTTTCATAGTTACTCTCTCGAGGGTTGAGTGAAATGACTGTGAATTCATCATCAATTTGGTGGTAAGATTGACTCCTAATCTATACCATTTCTTTGCTAGTTATAAAATAGGTGCTTTTATGTCATGCACTGTTTTATGCAATCTACTAGTAGTTCTTTTGTTTTATCCTGTGTAGCAAGTAGCTCTGTTTAATTTCCTGTCTATTCAATAGACTCATTTTGAAATAGACCTGATCTGCTATTCTTGAGAACCTGCAAGCCAGACCAACTTAGGTGCATGTCAGCTGCATAGAGCTGCTGCCAAAAATCTGAGCCTAAGGCAGGGCTTGTCTAAAGCTCTCACTCAATCCATAACAGCTGTACTGAAGAGGATGCAGCAGCATTTAGAGATGCATATTACCTGCCATGGGACAGGCCTAAGTGAAAAACACATGGCCAGGCAGAGACTGAGATATGAAACTAGGACAAAAATTCATTATAATTAAATCAAAGTAGCCAGAAAAATTTGGGGAAAGCCATCTTGTTTAATTTTATCTGCGCAGAAAGAAAAAAGTAACTTGGAAATGCTTTATCACCTAAAATTTGTCTAATTTACATCTGAACATACAGGTGGCACTGAACCAAGGTTTCATTTAGCTTGGAAACTGCTAACAATGCTTAGGCACGTAAACAATTGGAGCTAGTAAAGGCACAACAATCAGCTAACAACCATCCCACTCAAATAAGTATGGACTGGCACTGCAAACACCTACCTGAAGCTGAGACCATGAGTCTGCATAGCCAGGAATTGGTAAGACCTGTAAATAATTATCAAAGGTAGTGGCTGGAGTAGACCATACCTAGATATCCTTTTTCCATAAAACATGTCCTGAAGCATTGCATTAGGTAACTTCAGGACACCATTTTGGTTTGTATCAGTATTACAACATTATTATGTAGTTACACCTAAGTTTTTCTAACACACTCCCTTGCCTAAAAACTTGCAAAAAGTCTAGCTTTTCATTTACTTTTATTTTGATCTAGATATGAAAATTATCTGATATTTCTTTTTTGAAGTTCTAAAGTCAAAGTCAATGATAAAATAAGGCACAGAGTAATGCAAATTATATGTAGTAAAAAGAAAAATTAAGTCTTCTGAGATTCCACAGGGAGACATTTATTGCCAAAATTAAAAGGAAGAAAAGAAAGGAAAAGAGCATGATAGTTTGTATTCAGAGATAGAGGCATTGTAGAGAGATACAGGCATTGTAGGCTCTTCCTTAAAAATACTGATTCAAAATATATTCTCACTATCCACACTTATCCTGTCAACTTCAGACATTTCACGCAATGTTTCTCCCACAAAAGCTCACAACTCTATTCAAGCAGGACATTTATTTTCTAGAATCTAGGAATACATTTCATTATATCTTTGACTAGTTATGTAATGTTAATAATATAAGGAATGACAGATTGATTTCAAAGTTACCTAATATTTAGATACCATTTAAATTAATGTCAAGTGTTAGCTTTTCGATCTAGTAGAAGTTTTTGAGATTTTCTAGAGACCTTGTATGTGACTTTACCCACCAGACAGTTAGTGAAGTGCTAGAACTTCCAAAACCAGTATTCCCTTCACCCCAATGTATCCTGCTCTACACTCCACTTAATCAGAGGACAGGCTAAGACAATAAATACAAGAAAACCTTGTGATAAGAAAACCTGAGTTCTGGAGAAGGTTACTTCAACTGCCCTGGCACAGGCAGTTTTCTGGAGAGAAGCACCTTGCTAGGACTTTCTGCAACAGCATGTACTTTGCCCACATTTGTAGGACAATTAAAAAAGAGAAAAAGGAAACATTCAACTTCAAAGTAGGGATGATGGTATAGAATGAAAACATACAAAAAATCCAGTGAAGAACATATTAACATCTCTGTAACCTAAAATAAGCATATGTACACACAGAACTGTGTTTCACATTTAGTGCCCAACTCCGGAAAGCTAGCTTTATTTTCTATTTATTAGTATTGTCATAATAAGAAAAACAAATACTATTTGTTAGGAAAGCAGCTGTTACACAAAATTAACAGGCATATTCTGCTTCAGGGCATGAATACAAGAAAATTGTCAGACATTAATAATGTAGACAGAGCATTTTCCTGGGAAAATGAAGATCCAATGGAACAACAGATAAATCATGCCCAACTGCTCACTGTTTGTTGTTTCACAATCTGTTGTATTTTATAGAATGTGACTAGTACAAGTCTTTTACAGCCACAAAAAATTAGCAGAAATTAATATGTAAATTACTGTAGTACTTGTGTGGGAATCCATTTCATTAATTTAAATTCACTGACATAACTGTGTAATCTAAATTTATGAGGTTTTCAACTGCCACTCCATGGAAAATTCCACATTTATTGAATTTTGCTTTAAAAGTATTTTGTGCATTAAATAATACTTGCAGAGCAGTAATGTACATGAATGGCTTGGAGTTTAATTTATATATTACATACCAGGCATTTTGCCTGCGAGAAGATATATAACCTATAGTGCCAAAAAAAAGAGAAGGCACTTAGATATTTCCTTTTAAAACATTTACGGACAGCAATGAAAACAAATTACTGGAAGAGGGAACAGAGAAAGTTTTTGGAGTTCTTAGTGAAGTAAATATTGCTCATAATTATTTTGTTGAAACAAATGCAAATCTTCTTGTTAATATAAGGGCTTTATGATGCATAGAACTCAAGCTGAAGAAAAAGGCACAGAATAAATCACATGCAATTCTGAACAGGAAGGTTTATCAATACATAGGCCAGCTTGAAGGTTAAAGCTTCAATACTGGGTTTTGGAAAATAGCAGCAAAAAAAAGAAATAATAAAATTCCTTACCATTCAGCACTTTAACTAATATCTGGATGCAGAGATAGCAAATACTTTGCATAACCTTGGCCTTAATATCCTCTAGTTTTCTAGATGTAAAAAAGGTATCCAAATAACATGATACTATCAAAATGCTTCTCAAGAAAATACTGAAAATAACATGTTAACATGCTTTCTGAAGAATAGAGGAAATACAACAGAAAAGATAGAACAAAACATTTACTCAGTTGTGAAGAATTAATTTTAAAAGGACAAAAATACAAAGGTTAAAAAATATTATTATGATTAAAAGGTTTTATTTTCAATTATTGACAGCATTGTAAAGTGGGGGTTTCCCCCACTGTGATTCTAAAGGTTTTGATATGACCTATTTGCTCGTGGGATGCACTACCAGGTTCATTATTTTGCAAAATCCAATTTTGTTAAGCAACAGGATTGTTTCATTACTATGGCTTAAATGTTTTTTACAAAGGCATAAAAACAAAGAATTTATCTAGGAGTGTCTATGGCGCAGTTTTAGTCCTACACATTTCAGTCTTTTTCATACATACATGTATCTATAAAAAAAATGAGTTTTTATGTATCATCAACTATTTGAATGAAGAAAACTGCTTTGAAATGTGGTTCTGGGAGCAGGGAAAGAGACAATTTGGTATCAGATTTGTTTAAACATGACACAATGAAGAATATATTCCCAACCAGCAACGAATCTTTCACACTTGTCAGAGCCACCTGTCAGCATCCCCTACAGCTCTGCTGACTACCAGAACACCTGTCTGCTCCAAGGTCACTGATTCAATGTCACATTGCAGTGAACATGCTCATGCACCACTAGGATTTCAGTATCATCTTGCAAGAGATTTTGTTGTCCCTGTTATTTTACTTATAACTGAGTACTGGGTAATTATACTTTGTGAATTGGTATGATTTTGTAAATCAGAATCTTGAAATTAGTTTATCTGACTAGCAAAGAAGCAAGTAAAGATATGACCCAAAGAAGCATGTACAGAAATAAGTGTCTCTTAGATGGAATGGCTACAGTTCATTTATTTATATCACTTACATGAAGATAGCATTTCCATAGGTTTCTTTGCACTGATCAACTAAAGGAATCTTTTTTCTTTTTATTCTTTTTCAAGAGATACATTTTATAGTTAAAACATCATCTCTTTTTTGCCTCCTAAAACGTTTCCAACTACTTGCTATTAGGAAGCTATATGTTTCATGCAGAGACTTTAAAAATTGCTGTATTTTTCCTAATATTAAATAAACACATAAATTAAGCAACCATTACATGCCCACAGACCTGCATTAAGGAGTCAGTTATAAAAAGTAAGAACTACTGTAGGAGGTTCTGTTTTGCCTTAACCTTGGCATTAAAGGAATGTAATACATAACTCTGTTCTTTTCCCCCGAGTAACTGTAATGTTAGAATCATATCCTCCAGTTGTTCTGAGATTGAAACCTTCTGTTCATGTCTGTAACTCTAATTTTTCTACCCTAAGTCTTGGAAAATATAGTAAACAATTGTCAGGAGACACACATTCCTCAACAGCACTCAACCTACATATCGGACACCTCATCCTAAATTCAGGCCTTTGAGAGAAACATTTCCTTTTTTACTATGTCAAGTTAAACTGTCCTTTCCTCCTATCCACAAAGAGAACAACAGACTTTATAGGTCAGAAAAGGGGAATGATTCAACTCTTCAAATACTCAAAGGAATAATGATGGTATTGCTGTCCCTCAGAAAAATTCTATTTGTCACTGCAGAAATCTGTGTAAAGACCCACACGTCGTGGTTCTTGTAAATCTGCCACCTCTGAAATTCTGTAAGCATTGCATGATTCTGCATAGGCTGAAAATTCGCTTCTTTCTTTTTCTATTGAAAAAGAAATAACCACATGCATCCCCATCTCAGTCAAAACACAGCTAAAATGATAACTCGAACATAAAAATCTGCTAAACCTTCCCCAAGCATTGCCTGAGCATTTGACTTTTCACAGCACTGGCAAGCAGTTCATTAGCTCTACACTCTAACTACTGATAGTCAATAGCAGTCAGAGTTAAGAGCGCAGATATCGGAAGTCATTACAGAGGAGCAATCATGATGCGTATTGACTGCTGTGACTCTAAGATGCTTTACCTCTGGAAAGTGGCATCCAAAGACTTGCTCCCACAGCTAGCTGTCTTATGTCTCCAAAATTGACCTACCAGGGATACCTAGGCACAGGCTTCACCAAGTGGAGTTATTTCACAAGAAAGTAAAAGTATGTTTAATGTCAGCTCTTTCTCAAGAACCCTTACAAGTATTCATTCTGTAGTCACCAGCCAATTTTGCTCTCAGTAATCAGTACATACTTTTCATTTAAAGTATCGCAGCTTGTAAAAGCTCCCTCTATAATTTTCTGAAATGTAATTCAGAAGCTATCCTTCTTCTCAGAAAGAAAAGGGATGAGGAAAGAAAATAAAATCCATCTCATAAATTACTTAGTTTGCTCAGTCTCACACTTTCTTTCCCTCTCAGCTGGAATCTTATAATGTTATGAGATGAACAACTAATCTTTCAGATACACAAGTCCATCTTCATATTTGATCCCTCTTCTTCTAAGCTTATATTTTCTCTGATGATTTAAGAACCACAGCCGAGGACTTTATAGATTTTTTTTTCAGTGGGAGAAAAGTTGTAGCGATGGCTGGTTTTGCTCATGACTTCATCATTCATTCTTCTGTTAAAGTCAAAAGAAATATGTGATATTATACCACAAGTCACAGTAATGATCAATTAACCCCAGCTGGTACCAGGCCTTAACAGACACTCTGCATCCTGCTTCAAAATATTTTCAACGACAGCAAACCCCATCCTCACCACCTCCTAAAAATAATGTACAATCTGTTCTGTCACTCACAGACCAAGCAAATTAAAGAAAACAAATGGAAGAAAATCCTACCACATGCATACTACAGGCTAAAGAATACTCTCTCTGAAGAATCAGTGGAATTTAGAAAAACCATCTAGCCTCCAGCTGTTCAGGAGTTTAATTTTCTGGGAAACGCAATAGATTTCTTCCACAGCCACCACCACCTTGGCCAGTTCAAAACACAAATCACTGTCTGCCTTCAGTAAGAAGAAGTCTAATACTCAGATTTCCTGCCTAAACACAAATTGATTCCATTTTCACTCACAGCTACATTATCTGCCAATACTGACTGATCTACAGCATGGCAAGTTACAAATGAAACACTAAATGCAGCACAATTTTACTATTAATGTAAAATACACAGATAACATTCTTATCTTCTGGACTCCCTTAAATTACTATGATAAAATTTCATAATCACTATTTCTACATCAAAATGCATTTCAAATACACCTCCAGCAGTATCCTATTATTAGCCACTCTGCTCAACATAAAACAGAAAGCATACAAACTACTATACATGAAAAGCATGCAAAGTATCACATACATCATTATAAAGCAAATGCTTCTTGAAACACCCCTAGAAAGCTATATTATACAGAAAGCCCTCAGACACCACTAACATCCGTTGTGTATCATTCTCTCACAATGCCCTGCTCAGCAATCTCAGACCCTTAACTAAATAAACCCAACACTCTAGAGAAATCCATCAAGTCTTCCCCAAGTCCTCTAAACGCCTCAGTTCTGACTCTGAGGGAAACTCATAAAACCCAGATGATTCTGAGAGCTAAAACATAAACTTCAAAGGATGCTAAGCAACACAACAGAGAACATTAGGATTCTAATGCTCTATAATTCTTACTCATCCCTAACAAAAAGCTCCATATTAATCTCTGACTCAGTGCCTGAAAGGATTTAATGACTCTACTGTGTCTTCTCTGGATAACATCCTTTCTCCTTCCTCTGTCCCCACTCCACAGGTGTCCACTATTTTTTTTTTCTTTCAAATGATGCAGGGAAGTGAACAGGTTAAACTCATAAAAATTTCCAGTTGTTCTTTGAGACCTCTCCTGCTATTACAGATTTTAAGAGGCTCACATGGTCAAAAGGAGGCATTTTTTCCAATTATTGCAATAATTCTAGGATATTACCATCTCCTTATTAAATCTGTAAAGCTTTTATTCTTTAAAAAATCACAATTACAATGCTATGAGTGTATTGAAGTATTTGTTGCTAACATAAAGACTTTCAAGTGCTCATGTTAACAGAGATAAATAAACCAAACCATGTAGAGCTTCAAGAAACCTGATTACAATGTTCTTTTGTCTACAGCAGAAAAATTATTCTATGCTGCACATAAAATTAAGATAATTATCTACTAGTTTAATTTAAGGAAAAGCATGCATGCCTCTTACTGCAGTAACAAAAGCAATTACTTTTGTGGTAAGTTAAATATTAGATTTGGAATGTTTTCAAACTAAGCATAATAATGTTTTAACAGCGGTTTACACTATAAAATATTCAAGCAGTGTCCTTTTATGCATTTGCAAATTTAATTTTAAACGTGCTGAAACTTTATGGGTACAGCAGTATAAAAATTATGTTAACCAGCATTTAACAAGCACAGGAAGTATACTGAGAGTTATGCAATTATTAGCTATAATTTACATATGTATGTAAATTACACAGTATAGAGGTATATAAGCAATTCTTATAGTGGTTCAGTTAGAAGGAGAACTGCTTTTTAGAAATGTGATCTGTTACTGGTTTCCGTACTTGCTTTCATTAAGTCAGCAAGCCAAGCTCTTAGTAAGCAAGTATGATAAAAAACTACTGAGATTAGCTTGTTAATAATGTTTGTAGTTTTGCATAGGGGTATTAAACTCACACTATATTTATTGCATTATGCAAGCAAGCAAGGGTTTTTTACATTATTAATTTTCATTCGATAGTTTACAAGGACAGAACCAATTAAAAACCAAGCTTACTAAACTGTCTGGTTTTCATGTAAGAGATCTCTACCACATGATTTCCAAGTTGTTTGGGTCTTCCCATTACAAATTTACAGAATAGATGCAAGGTAATTTTCTAATTATGTTTAAGCCTGGAGTCCACCAAAGTCAGCACAGAGGAGGCATATGTTATATACTGTAACTTCTGGAAGCATCACATCATCCTGAGCTGCAGCAGAGTCTCACAGCTGAAAAGGGCAGCTAAGGCTCCATCCTTCTCCAACAATTCCCTACTCGTTCTCTTGAAATTACACCCAGCATAGTACCTCACACAGCCTTCACACAGCCCTTTTCTTCTCTGTAAATAATCAGTAGCTGTTTTCATATGTCAAAAAAGTTTCTTGACAGAGATTACAATACCAGAATCTATCCAAGACTGCGATAACAATGATCCTGATGTTCCAGATATTTTGCAGAATATAAAAATATTTATCTGAAATTCTGCTTTTAACCATTAGAGGAATGCTGAATAATGAAATCCAGCAACATTTATTACTTAGTCACAATATACTTACTGAGTAAAAAAACCAATTTGCTTTTCCAAAAGAAACATTCTTCCAGCAGCAGTATTTAAAGTTGCCATTTAAAAAAAGGCTGATTTCCCTAAGACTTTCTAACCATATTTTATACATTATTGAAGACTACTAGTTAGAGTACAGGTTTTTTTAAATTTCTATCAGGGACCATACAATTTGAATGTGGCTTGGTTTTTTTTAGGTGGTCTACAAATTAAAGAACAATTTTAATGGATTTGATTAATTATATATGGCATTACCACATTAAGAGATAATGGGTAGTTTCAAACAAAGCTCTACAATGCTTTTCTAAGTATGAAGATTAAAAAAGTAATTTTTCTCAGGAAATAAAATATTTAAATAGAAAATCCATGCAGTTTTCAACAAGAATCAAAGCAAGATAATATATCAGTCTTAAATGCATTTTCTTCATCATCTGAATATAGACCAAGTGAAAGGAGTAGCTATTTCAATTACGTTTCAATACACCCAAAGACAAAAACTGTTGGAATTTCTCATTTCTCAGTCACTTCCTTTAGCTATATCAACACAAATGTATCTAAACCGAGCTATACCTAAAATAAAATTTCTTCTGTTGAAAATATTGTATTTAAAATATTATAAAATATTTTAATATTTATTTCTTCCCTACTATGTTATATTTATTAGGAAAATATTCTTATTTCTAATAGGGAAAAAAGTAAAAACAAGTTCTGAAGAAACTACAGGACAATTTCTTTAATTGTTAGTAATAGAAAATTTTTTCATAATATTTTACATTATCACCTCTTTGTGGTAACTCCCGGATAAAGCAAGAGAAAGCAAATTAAGAAAATATAATCAAGAAACTATCATATCATGAAATGTTCTTGAGACAGAACTTAGTTTTCTTGAACCAAGATGACAAAAGGATCTCTTTTGCTCTAATCAGTGGCAGCACTAACCTTTTCTAGCTAGTGGTGATCTTAACAGTGTAACTTAAAATATTCTGCCTGTGACTTTCTGACTCTAAATGTAAGTTAAAGAAAACATTCAGCAAATTAAAAAGGAAATTCATACTCAGGAATATAGTTCAAAGAACACTACCTAGTGCTTGAACAATTTGGACAAGAGGAAGTGAGCATTTGTGAACACAATTTACAATATCCTTGATATACCTGGAAGCAATAAACCAAATCTACAGCTTGTATGAATCAGTACAGCTCCATTATTTCAGTGATAATAGGCTGATTTGCATAACCTGACAGCTGACACAAATCTATTAAGGTTTTCAAGCTTTAGTTTTTGACATATTACCAGTTCTCAGAACAGAAGACATGGGACTTGACTCCAACAAAGCATTTGTAATGGTAGATGTTCACTCTAAGTATACAGATCTGAAAAATTAGTTCAAGTACTAAGGTTCTAAAATCTACAGATTAAAGGTAATACACTAATTACTTCTAAGAAAATAAAAATGGAACAATATAAAAATGCAATTGTTTTTAAACTAACAGCAATTTATATGCCTGTAATTTCATGTTTCCTTGTGTACTTAGAGGGGGAAAAAATTCAAGTACAAACACAGAAGACCAGGCACCTCAATAATTTAAAATACAATATTTAAACATTTCTGAGGTTCTCAAAGCCCAGCAGCCCATCTCAGTTGACTCAGTGCATAAAATTCCATTGCTAAAGTTTGCTGAAGAAAAGAAACCTTCACCTCAGCATACCCTATGTTAGCACAGCCATGGTGTGGTCCTGGGTGACAAATTTCCTCTGGCAGGGAAAAGGTGAGCCCCAGGGCAGGGGCCACTACTGAAAAAGAAAATATGTACTACTTCACTCCCTCTTTACCCATTCTTCTTCCATTTTGGAAAGATAGACTCTTAAAAAAATCTGAGGCTGAATTTTAGGATTTTGAGAAGACACAGATACTGCCTTGTTGTTTTAGACTAGATACCTGAATTCCCAGGAATTAAAGGCTTACGCCAGTACTGACTCATTTAAATTCCTGCCCT
The DNA here is from genome assembly GCF_000277835.1 of Geospiza fortis. Lineage (NCBI taxonomy): Eukaryota > Metazoa > Chordata > Aves > Passeriformes > Thraupidae > Geospiza > Geospiza fortis. Next base: position 1,632,405 of record NW_005054411.1, read on the forward strand.
AACTATCCTGCTAGAACTTCATATCTCAATCCTGGCCCTTCTTCACATGCACCGTATATGAAAGAGGCAAAGCTAATTTCACTTAACAAAGGGTATCTAAAGACTGCAATTTAAATGCACATTATAATGCTTCAGTCATTGTCTGAATCTAAGTTGTGCAAAGGTCTCAATACAGACTTGAACATAATGGAATATATTCTATTCTCCGTTTTTTGTTGACAGGCTCCCCTGGCCTTTTAAAAAATATATCTGAAATATTCTACCGAAATGGAGTTTAATCACAATGCACATTTTTACGCCTTACACTGCTGACTAGATAATTAACCTAAAATACTAATCAGGAAGCAATACCTCATGGTTTTTCTGACATGTTGAAGTCCCAGATTGAGCCTCCTTTCTCAAGCAGCAAAATTGCTGAAGCATTTACATGTCTCAAAAGTAATTCAAAACTCAAGGCTTCGAGGACAAGGCAAAATCTTCCCAACCCCCAGCCATCCCTAAAATGCTAAGCAAACAAAAAACCCAAATAAAACTACAAGCAATACTGCATGTATCTATGACCTGTGACTTGAATCGATACAGATAAATTAGAAGTACATTGCTTCTTGGATCAGGTAATATTTCGATTTTGGACAGAATTAATGTCTGGGGGGGTTGACTTGTATACAATACTGAATGGCCAGAACAAGATATATAGCTTGGGAAGTGATGTGTGTAACTGCTTATCATTAAACAGTGGAGAAATTACGGCAACAAATTCCCACATCTGTCTCATACGCAACTTCAACATACCTTTCCAACTTGCTTTACGTCTATATTTATCCAAGATGAACTCTCCACAATGAAATACAATGGTGAGCAAAAATATAGCCACTGATCCTGCCTGACAGATTCAGAGGTGTTTCAAGTGGTAGGGCAGGCTATATCTCAACTAGATAGCAGAAAGAAGTTTAGAAATTACCCAATGTGTTACAAATATTGAAATAGAGATTATTATAAAAGGAAGCCAGAAGGTACAAAATTCCTTAGTTACCTATGGCAATACGGCACATTATATTTCCAGCCTCCTTTTTAAATAAAAGAAACCCATATTTTTTTCTACTAATTTGACATGCACAATTTGTTTCATGTCCTGCTTATGAGGCAGCACAAATCTAGTCAAAATTATAACCCAGGTGACATTTTAAACAGAACCACAGGAAGGATTTGGTATGTTGGCCAGAAATAGAACTCTAAAACATACTGATTCACATCTTGGGTCTAGTAAATATTTAGCTATGACTTATTTAATTTTCTCTGATTTCCATTTCATTATGCTCATAAGATGATAAGCAGAGTGCATTTACAAAAGGACTAATGTACTAGTTCTATCTGCAATCTTTTATCCTCACACTTTTCAAGGTATGCAGTAAGAACTTAAAACAGCCTTCATTATCACTCCTTACTGGCAAGCAAAGCAGCTGAAGATAAAAGATATCATGGTAGGAGCAATAGTAAATAAGTATCACCTCCTCATAAGTTCCCTTGAGTACAAGTTCCTATTTCTCTTTCCTTCCTCATCATGTGTAAGAAGTTCTCTAGAATGAACATGCATTGGCTGCAGAATTAGCCTATCTGAAATTTTCTTTTATGAAACTGACTGCTGTTTTAATTGTTAGAAACATATCTGAAGAACAGTTTATTTCAAATCCATCATAATAACTTGTTTACCACAATGAATTTCTGAAAAAATTAGTATCAGCTAATGCAAGTCTAAAACTGGATATAATAATATTCTTTAGTTGTGGAGAATTTTGTGAACAAATACTCAAAACATTCATGGTCAGAATGTTTCCCAAATATGCAGAGATGATACTGAAATTATCCTCAAACATGCATATATAAAAATGCATATTCTTTGGAAGTTCACATTTTAATGGTATCAGTAAACAAAAATATTTAGAAAATCTCTTTGCATTTAACATTACTATATATATAAAAATGCATAGTCTCTCTTACAAAAAAATTAATATGAACTTCATCACAATATAAATGTTTATACTATAGTTACTCTGGCTTCATGGATATTTTGTAGATGACTATTTCTAAACCACATGGGGATTTACATCAACTGACCTTAAGCATTTGAAGTTGACACATGGTTTATGCCAGAGATCTAAATCTTCTCTTCAGTCAGTGAAGAAAAAGATAAATACCTTTGAAATTATTAATGAAGTTTTACTTAATAATCTTACAGGGTGGTGAACTAAGCCATGAAGATAGTGTTTTCTACCCGTTGAGCATTACAGGAGCCATGATAACATGTCTACCTGTCCAGAGCAAGTCACAATGGATCTCATCTTTTATGATCAGAATATCATTGCCTCTAATACATCAACTAAGACAAACTTATTATTTTAATATTGACTGTCTCTGGCAAGACTTGCTAAATAAGATAACAATGATTTAACTTGTGCTCCTAATAATGTCTGGAAACACAGAATTTACATTGTAAGAAATATGTTAACGTCTTTGTTTCTTTCAGACCATACTCTCTGAAAGTATCATACTTACTTTGATATCTGTATCTCTTCTTCATTATGTTATTGCACATATGTGAAATTCCATTTATAAAGGAGTGGGTGCCTACCATCAGAGATTAGAACTGCCACCTTCCATTTGAATAGAGGTATTTTTCCTCTCTGCAATGGGTAAAAGGTATTCGTGGCAAAGAGGTCTATGAACTGAACATGAGTCAGCACTGCAATGTAGTTTTTAAAAAGAAGTATGTTTGATCTCTTAACAGGGATATTTTGAGACACGCTGGGGAAAAACAAGATCCTGGGATCTAGTTGCGTACAGAAGTGACAGACATCCTAAATAAAGGGGTAAACCATGTGAAATGTCAAGGAAGATAGTGACAATCAAAGAAAGAAGTGAAGAAACCTCTCCAGAATATACTACGCTGTAGCCGTCTTGTTAGACATTGTGTCATGCTTGTTAGAATGAAGGTACCACTCTCATTTAAACTCTGGAAAGTAGTTTATCTTTCATGTCCCTTCCAACAGCCAAATCATTCAATAATTCTATAATGCATTAAGTAATTTTTGTATTGCATTCAGCACTAGCAAGTACTATTCTAAGGTAAAATATTCTGTCCTATTTAGGATGCTAACATTCTGGAAAAATTTTACAAACTGCAGAGGACCCAGAAGACAAAGAAGAGCAGAAAGTACAAACAGCAGTCTAAAAATACAGGAAAAATATAAAGGTCTACAGGAAAAATATAGTCAGCTGATTTTGTACAATAAAACAAGATTATTGAAGTGAAGACTTAAACTCTTGAAGTCTTCAAATAAACACAAAGGAACTGTAAAGAGGAAGGCAATAAACAGTTCTTTGTGTCTACTGTAGTCAGGATTAAAGGCAATGGGCTGAAATGGCATCAGTGTAAAATAGACAAGAAAATAACAAAAAAGCCCATATTTGTAGCAAGAAGTAAGGTTTGAAACAGCATGCCTAGGTAACTAAGGAATCATCAAAATAGTGAATTTTTCAAAGTAATTTAAAACAGTAGTTTACAAACCAGCATAAACACCGGTCAGGTCAGATCAACTTGCATAGTTCCATCTCATCACTTCACATCATGACCTTATATCATTTGCTGCTCCCTACACCGTCCAGTGAGAAATTCCTAATTCTACTTCTCCAGCTTCATTCCAGATCCTTTCTCAAATATTGTGTTAGGCACCACAGCTTCTAGAGTGATCTATGTCCATAGATTCTTATTTTTTATTTTACCTCTCTTTCAAAAAGAATGTCTCATCAGTGTACACAGCTCAATATATAAGGAGTCCTTTGGACTCACAGTTTCAGTAAAGCTTCATCACATGTTCTCTCTCCCCAGTTATATTTTGCTAAAAATCTGTTAATACAATTCCACCAATGGGGTAGACTTTCTTCACAAAGCCTCCTTGCGGCTGGAAGTTGAAGGAAAAATATTTTCTTCAAACATGCATCAATATATTTGATTGATAGCAGCTGAACTGCTGAATTGTATATCCAAACCTTCTGTAAAAAATCTGAAAGCATCTGTAATATGTCATACAAAATTGCAGGCCCCTTGAGGCCATCAGTATACTGAAGTCTGCTCAGATTTACAAGCCTTTTAATAACTGCCAGAGCTTCCTATATTTGGGTTAATTTAATTAATTATTTCATATTAGGATTGGGAAGCCTTCAAAGCCATTCGTTATCTTCATTATGTGCTTGTCTTCACTGATGCATATCCTTAATTGTGAACCAATTGATTATATGAAGCAAATACCTAACTCCAGAAACATCTAAAGAGCCATATTTTTAGTTCACTTTATTACCAGAAAGGACAAATTGATAAGTTATGCAAAAAAAAAAATTCTAGAAATGCTGGTATTTTCTGGAAACTGAGCATATTGAAAGAAGAATTTTACAATTCAACAAATAATTATTACTATGATGTAATTGCAAAAGTTTTGTATTACTTTTTTTACGGAAAATATGAATTGCAAGAAATATACACAACCACTTCATATTATCTATTCAATATTTTCTAAAATATAACAGTGAATTTTTGAGATATATTAACACTAAGATATTAAAAAAAACCCTGTGGTATAAATTTGTGAGATTAATACAAGGAATCTTATAGTTTCCAAGCTGAAAGACATCTTCTGGGATTGGTCAAGTAAAAGCTTTGAAGTTATGAAGATTTGCCACCCTTATCCATTCTTAGCAGGCAATGACCATGATGAAAAAACAGACAAAAAACTATTTTAAAATGCTTTTTTTCCTCACAGCTGAATAATTATGTGCTATATATTCACAAATATATATATAATACTTCTTATTGCATATTGAGCTTTACGTAATGCTACACATGGGTCAATTATGAAAGAAAATAACACTACTGCTTCAAAAAACTGATTCAGAGGTTCTATCATAGCCTCTCAATTCTGTGCTTTATAGGGATGATATTGAGTAATTTTTTTCTTGGATATACTTTGAAGTTAAAAAGTGGTAGCAGCTCATGCAGTAATTGGTCCTCAAATTCAAAATCAAAACTTCCTGCACTCAGAATCACCAATTCAAGAGTTTCCCTTAAACAGATCTACTTTGTCACAGTTCAGTAACAAAGAATTGCTTATGTCCCCTGTACCCATGCAACTGTTTTCAAGGTTATCAGTTAACAGTGTGTTAAGTGGTTGTAGGTAGGTCAGCAAACAGAATCCAGGATATGATGATAGGCAATTGAAGATTAGAAGCTGAACAACAACAACAACAACATGTTGCTCTTTGTGGACACAATTCAACTAGTGGAGTGGAAATTGGAGAAAAACATCATCCCTCTGCTGAAGTTCAAGTCACAGAATGCACTTTTTCATTCAGACTTTTCCTCAGGCAGTCTGCTCAATCCAGTTGAAAACACCATTCTAATTTTCTTCTACTTCTTGCCTCTATTTCAAATTAAGAAATATAATGACAAGTATATAATACGCTTACTATTAAAATAGATCTGCTAATGCAGAGAAGTTTGATACTTTCAGTAGTCTATGGTATCTTTTACAAAAGAAAATAATAATCAATCAGAGTATTATCTTAGAAAAAAATTAGCAGCAAACTGCTGTTCCAAATTGAAACCAACTTAGTTTTGTCTAAAAGATGAAAATGTAACTGAAAAGGCATACTCCTCCTTTCCACGTCCCATCTGTCAGGCTGAAAAGCTTTTACACTGATTAAGCACATGCCTGTGTTTTGCCAAAAAGTCGACTGCAAGAGCAGACAAAAAAAGGATAAAATAGCCCATAAAAGAACTCCTTTCCCCACTTTTCCTTAAGAATTTCTGTGAATTGCCATAAAGGGAACTATTTTTTTAGATGCACAACAACACTGGCCACAGACACCTCTTCTTGCAGAAATTTCACTTTATGCTTTATGGTTTGCTTCTTGTGTTTTGGTTGTTTTTGTTGTGGGTTTTCTTTTTTTTTTTTTTCCCTTCTCTTTTTTATTTGGAAATGTCTTTTCACCTGGCCCAGGGCACAAAGTCAAATTTAGCTATGAATAGGAGATGTTTAACTGTATAAAGCGTAAGAGCTTCATCCTGGTCAGGCAGTAGTCTGGGAGTGTGGCTAGGTCTTGTTATTTGTTTTAAATGTTAAAGCAGAGAACCTCCTCAGACTTGAGATCTGCAGAGCAGCATCCTCCATAGGTTCTCCCAAATATGCCACTAGAAATCAAATTCCTTTGGTTTGCTCCAGTCAGAAGAGACAGGTATACAAAAAAACTTTTGTCTTTCACTATTAAGCAGCTATATCACAGAAAAGACAAACAATTTCCTATTTCTCTCTCTTACTGAGATCAAGTAGGACGTCATTAAAAAACACCACATAGGATTCCCTATCCTCAAGGTTTTTTGCTTGTTTCCACCCTCCACACACATCTTCATAGCACATGCCAATTAGAAAAACAAGCTAAAAGAACAAGCTAAAAGGGGGAACAGTGTACTGTAGATAAACCAAAAATCTACAGAAAAGTAAAGAACAGGGTTGAATGACCCAGGTAAGGAGACAAGAGATAGTGAGTACATCCTAAGGAATCAGAGAAGGGGCATAGGATGGAAAGACAAAAGATCATAATCACTGTCAGCTCCTTGAAAGGCAAATCCCAAATCAATACATGGTCACCAACCTAAGAAGAAGGAGTGAGGATGATAAGAACTTGTAGTCAGAACTTTTAGTCAGTGTTATTATAAATATGACTACAGTACAGGGGTACCATAACAAAATTGAAAGATATTAAATAATTAAATTATATTTATAGATTACAATATCTTTTCACTGTTTCTATCAGTCAGAATGACTAATGGCTCATGTATCCACATTCACAATATTCATCTTTATTTTCTTGTCCCTTTTTGGCTGACCTTTTAAAACAGCATATAGTGTATATTCCTTTCAAAGAAGTACACAGATATTGATGCTGCTGGATAGATTACATATAAATCATATAACTTGGTACAAAACCTTCAGGTTGAATTTTGTTGTGCTGAACATCTTCTATGTTACTGCATTGTATTAATAAGACTACATTTTAAAGAGCTATTAGAATATCTCTGGACAACTCCGCTATTAATTTTAAAACCTATAAGGTTAAGGTATGTTTACAGCAAAAGACCAAAGATTTTATATTTTATTTAAAATTTTAGTTTAGTTCTCCTTTCAGGCTTTCCATGGGAACTATTTTGCTCAATCCCTCTTTGCAGAGAGCCTGAACTCCCAGGTGGTAAAATCCCTATTCACTGAATTAACTAATTTCCAACTTCTCCAACTCCATTCCAGGAGATGGAGAATGCTTTCAAATGGGTGTGACAGAGAACAGGTGTGGATTTAAAACACTACTTTTATATTTCTAATACAGAAAAAAAAAGATTAAGATAACAGATGATATTTAACCTTAAATTTTGCACTTCTTTACAAGTTTGTAGATTCCTTTTCAGCTGACTCAACATGTCATACAGTTCCAGAGAAGACAAACTGCATTTGCCTGTTGTTCTCAAACAGCATTTCCAGTGTACAAATCAGTCTCTCAAAAGATACTTTGTGTTGTTAGCCTGCACTTCATAAAGCTGTTTGATTCCTGTCTCCAGCGGTAGATTTTCAGCAGTACATTTACATTTCAAATCAGGAAGTGAATACAAGCCATTTTCTGACCCTTTTCATTTGCATTTCCTCTGACAGGAATTACCCACTGGAACAAGGGCACCCCATTGAACCCCTTGCCTTGCCATGCTGTAACGAACTGAATAGTGGCAATAATACTTTTTTCTTCTCCCCAATACCTGATTAGAAGTAAAAACTCTATTCTACAGACAAGTTGTACAAGGACACACTGCCTAAACACAAGATTAGATAAGAGATTTTCCTGCCTGGAATGTAAGTGTTTTAGTGCATCTGTTGTCCAGAATCTTTAAAATACACAAAATAAGACCTTTTTTTTTTTTTTTTGCAAATAAGTAAAACAAGGAAGGTATCATTCTTCAAACAATCTTTTTTCTCCTAAATATTTAAACCTAAGGACAGTCATGCTGAACTTGATCAAAATCTCATCTGTCTTTGCATCTCATCTTGGACACCAGTTAGAAAAAGACCTGCCTTTAGAAGTGTTTAAGACAGGAAAAGCCTGTATCATGCTTCCTTCTCCCTTGACCCCATATTTCCCCAGCCTCCAACTATTTTTTATCTCAATGAAATTTGTAGCTTGGTGTTGTTTTCCTAGAATTCCGTTTAGTGTAAAATATAAACCAAGTCTAGTGCTTCATCACACTGATGTTTTGTCACACTTGACTTCATCTTCAATCTCAGAGGATGGAATACTTTCTCTGTCTTAAATCTAACAACCAGTGGAACAAGAAAAGTTATTTACTGATGGTGTTTCTGTATATTCTCAACAGCAATTTTCATGTAATGAGTGAGGATTTTAATTGCAAGAATTAACAGCTTTATCTAGCATTAACTTGACATAAAATTAGCAGTTTCCATTGGAAAATAAAATCTGAAGCAGTTCTATTTTTCAATAGTTGATCAAAATAAATGCAAAAATTAAGGAATACTCAGAATTTAATCACCACCTTGGCACAGCTGACAGTAATTGTAACCATAACATAAATAATTTGTGTACACAGGCATAAAAAGAAAGCACTGATGAGACCGATTTTGGTTGCAGTTCATTTAAAGTCAAGTTCAGACTGCAGCATGTTTCAGCCTAGTGAGGATCATTTTATATTTGGACATCAGAAGCATATTCTGTGGTCCACTGCTCTGCAATAAACAGATGTTTGAATACACCCTATGCTATGGATAACATTAAATTTGCCTCCTGGGATTTACAGGACATTGGTTCTTAATGAGCAAATTTAATACAGTGGCAAGATACAGAATGTGTGAGATAACACACAGAAAATAATGCAAAAGTGTATTTTTATCCATGCATCTTTAACTATACTTAATATTAGCTACAGACTAAAACAGTACCAAGAAGGAAGTGTTACACTGTGTCTAACAGGTATGCATTGTAGACCACTAGCTATGTATAAAGCAAAACAATATATGTTGACTATTCTAAAATTTTTATTTTCTTTAGAGAAAAAAAAAGTAAATTAAGCATGAAATTCACTTTATGGCTATAAAGTTACAATTAAATATAGGTAAGAGGATCATAAATAA
>NW_005054411.1:1641655-1671744 GCF_000277835.1 Geospiza fortis
GCAGGAATAGATGAGAACAAGTCCTGCTAAGACTGCGTTTTGTAAGAAAGTAAATGAATCTCTGGTCTTGGAGTAATGTTCACAGCCCACCTGAGTCACTGGCAAGAGACAGAAGAGTCCTGCCTTGGTCAAGGCCAGATAACTTCATTTAAACGTGGCAGACTGAAAACTTTTGAAAACATATACAAATATATCAGCATGACTATAGTAAACAGATGAAGGATAACTCATAGTAGTTGAGGATGGAAATATTCTTTTTGTAGGCGTATTAACTGAGTTTGTAGATAACAAAACGTTTTGTTAGATAAAATGGCAGTTCTGATAGGTGTGTGCCTGTTCCTTGTTACTCCTCTTGTCAATTGTAGATGTCAGTCTGTATAAAGCTATGTCCTGGCTCTCTCCTAAGCATTCAGTACAAAATTGTTTTAACTATTTCCATGGAACAAGACAACTGAAATTCAGATATGGACCATTTCACCCGCTCACTCTCTTTGTCACCCAAGACTGTGTTTTAGAGCCACAAAAAATTTGCAGCTTGTTTACAGACTAAAGAACACACATTAAAATGCTGTTTACTTGTTTTCTGACTAATGGTGAGCTATTGCTTCAAGCTGATGGTTAAATTTGCCCTTCTGAACTGCTTTTAGCCAACCCTCTAAGGCTTTTATGAGATTTTGGTTCAACCAGAATTGTCATATCGAATGAGACCTTTAACTTTCATCTGAGGAGAAATGCCAATCATGGGTAATTTCTGACTTGTTAACAAATCTCCAGAGTACTCAAAAAACGGCTAACACTTCAGGATATTAAGCAGAACCACAGAAGACCAAAATTTATATAAAAGGATTAATTGCACATGCTAGAATGGAATGTAATTCTATGGAATTTCTATAACGGAATGAGTGGTTCTATCACTCATTTGTCCTGTTTCTTGTTTCTATATTTTCAGGTCAGCATATCCCATATAACTTCTTTTGAAAAAAGCTACTTCTCTTAATCCTAATGAATCTCCCATACCCTTAATAAATATTCCATTCCTGGAGCTATCCCTCAGTCATGTGTATAAATGAATCTTCAAAATCTGCAGCAGATTATTATCCTGGGAGAGCCTCTAAGGACTTTGTTCTGCCTCCTATTACCCTGAGCTAATACAGTATCTATGCACTCTGAGCTTCACCTAAGGTTCCTATTAGTTCTTTCCGTTTGCTATTGATTTATTTTTCAAACACCTAGTATAGCTTTTTGATAAAGAATCAATTAACAATTCTGTAGCAATAAGAAACAAAACAAAACAAATAAACAAACAAAAACCGAACAAAAAAACCACCACCAACCAGCCAACAACCAACCACCCCAAAATAAAAAACTGTCACAACAGTAATTGTGACTACTGCAAAAAAATTTTTGTTCTTAGGTACGTTTAGAGAGTAATCCATAATTCTGTACATTCTGATGACATTCTATAACTGAGCTATGACAAGTTTAAATGGAGAGGACTAGAAACATAATGTATTCTGTAAAGTTCAGGTTTGAATTGCTACTGCAAACTCAGCTAACATGTATTGTCAAGCACACTAATATGAAGAGATACCTTTTGAAGAAGAGAGCTAAATTAACTGTATCCTGGCATAGAACCTTGAGATAATACGATACACATTTGAGAAACCTATTTTCAAGTTTTCTGCATTAAAGTAAGGGGTCAAATAACAGGCCTTAAAGGGCAAGATGTCTACCTAGAAAATAACAGAAATAGAAAACAAACCAAAGTATAGCACATCCTCAATTTCTTTAAATAATGCAAAAACACATTAGAAAATGAATACATTCTAAGACTTAGCATATATTACCTTGATATCTCACTGAAAATTACTAAAGTGGTTAAACTCTCTGAAAAACTAATTTCTGGCAAAACAGACTGATTTTTAACTGTCTGGCACAGAGACTACTTGGGGAATTTCCTTTAAAGAAGCTCTGCCGTTTGTTTATAGTATTTTTAGGGAATTCTTCATTTATTTCAGCAAAAACTGACACAGCATGAAGCATAAATTCCCAGTAAACAATACAGAACTATCTGTCCATAATTGACAGTAAAATTCAGTCATCCATTGAATTGTGGTGACCATAAGAGCCATTAAAAACTTGATCATTTGTGTAGCTTCTAACCATGTTTAATTGAAACATTAGAACATTAAAATGCCTTCCCTTCAGATAGAACAACACAAAAAAACAGCTTATCTATTTAAGCCCATTTTCTCAAAACATGTTTTTAAAACACATTTTATCTGTGAGAGAGTTAAACAGTTTAGTACCAGAGGCTTATTTGTACACTGGCACTACAATAATTTAAATCAATTTGCATAATCAAGTCCCACCAAGTGTTTGCCACCAAGATGAATTATGTCTTTTCTTTTAGCTTACCCTTGAGCTATTGTGAGGAGCAAAACAAACACATAGTGCTAAATAAAATTTAGAGTTCTGACTATTCCACTAAATTAGGAATGACCATAAATACAGCTTACAAAGTCACATTTCTGAATAGCAACAGTTCTGTTAAAATTAATTTAGTGTAAATGCGTACCTTAAATGTACAAAGACTTGTACTTTTCATGTGAAGAGAATCTTGTAGCCACCATTTAAGTATCTGTGCCATGCCTAGCTCTAATCCCTTCTCACAGGGTGATTAGTACCAGGCATTCCAGGAAAAAAGCATGAGAAATCTCAGATGAATCCCATTTGATTATTACTGTAGATGCTTTCATCACTTGGTCCTATTTTGAAACTTAATAAATTCTTAGTTTTATTTCAGTGCTGATTGTTTAAATGTTTTGATATATGTCTCAAAAATATATATCCTGATAAAGTTACATAGTCTATCATAAGTTTTCATAATAAATAAAAGAAATGAAAGCTTAAGTTAGTATTGTTATGCTCATCATCAACAGTTTCATTCAGGGAACTCTAACCAAATATTTTTTGAGAGAGATTAAACTCATGAAATTTTTGGCCCCTTCTTGCACACACAGATTATACAAAAAACATACCCTGTCTCATTTTTTTCACCAGATAACTTTATTCTTCAATTCCTATTTTTCCATATGTGTTTAAGCAAGATAATAACTTCACCTTTTCCTTTCCTGTAATGGTGGCACAGAGAGCAGAAATATTCATAATGAAAATGAGTACTACCCACAACAGTAAAAACCACGTAAAATATCATCTCCTTCCCAAGGAATCACCATGGGCACTAGAAAATTATAATTATTGTTACTGGCCATGAGACAGAGTGATTAGTCATGAACCAAGAGGAAGAGAGCTAAGTGTATCAGCTCTTGAGTTCATGAATGTAAAAAAAAAAAAACCAAAAAAATTAAAATAATTTTATCTTCACAAAAGACAATAAAAAGACAAAAAAAACTGTTGCAAAAAAAAATCTACAGGTTTTCTGACAAGAGAAGTTTCAAAAACTGAATGCAACATGATACAAAAGTTGAAATGAAATTCAGTAAGTCTAAAGCAAAAAGTACAGTGAGAGCAGAAACCTTGACATTACATTGCAAGAAATACATTAAAAAAGATCAATTTTTTTCTTATAAATTGATGATAACACAGCAAAATAAATACATCAGCTGGGAAAAAAATCTATAAGATAGTAAGGTTCAAAATATCAGAGATAGAGTTTCTAACCTTCCTGAAATTAATACATTACTAAAAACATAAACAATTCTGTATGTATTTTGTTAGTGTACTTCTCACTTCTCTATTAATAGTAGGGGAAAATGAATTTTTACAGCTTATCATTTGTTATTTAATACCCTGTAAATTATAAAAACTCAAAGAGGAAAGAGTTTCTAATTGGGAAATACAGTGAGCTGATGTTTTTAAAGGAAAAACTTTCAAAAAACTCAACTGGCGACATAAATCGAGGTGGAAATTTTTAGCTACTGAGTCACGTGAACCATGTCTAAACTGCAGGATGTATTCTCCAGAAGAAAGATTAGCTACTAATCCAAGTTAATCACAGAGAGAGAATGAACAATGTTTTCTTAAAGATAATCCATTGCATTTCTTGTAATTAATATCAAAAAATCTCAAGCAAGAAATCCAACTATATCAAATCAACTACACCAAAACATTTTGTTAGTAGACTTACACAGGTATGGGATGACAGTGCATCATGTGCTAGCAGCTCCTGCTTCACTCACCACTTTCTACATAAATGTAAGTTCTTAAAACAGAAAAAAAAATTATTCTGCATAAAATTATTTGAAGGCACGTGGATGAATTTTAGGGGATTTTAACTGAAAAAAAGATGCTGTAGATAGTTTTGGATTGAAAAAACCATTATACCCATATTTATACACAAAAATACTTGGAACACTGCAAAGTAAGAAAGCTGGTTTTATTGATGTTGTAAATGCATAACTTTCAAAAATGGCGTGGAGGCCTTGCAGATAAAGCGAGAAAACTGAAGGCTATGTAGTTTTCTCCACCCTCAACATGTGAAAGCAAAAATAAAAAAAGTCAAGAATTTACTATGAGCTCTCTCACTGAAATTAAAATCCTGGTCAACCCTGGAACCATGTTTAGTACACAAAGATACACAAAATATTAGAAATACATATTTTTCCCATCACTCAACAGTCCTTACATTTGATATAATTCCCATTCCTTTGCACTTCACATTCTGAAGTAATATTCCTTTTGTTGCTCTTGAGCATTATTGATATAAATGAAAATTGTTTGATTAAGTAACTCCCTTCAACTTGTTGTCCGGTCATTTTGAATTACAGCTGCATAAATGGGAAGTGTTACAGCAAACTCAAACAATCCCTCTTGAAACAAAGCTGTCAGAATACATTTAAGTTAGCTACTTTGGCAGTACTCTAATACAAGTAGAAGGTTCAACATTCTCTCTCAAAGACTAATTCAATTACATACGACATGACTTTTCAACAAAAGAATAATGATATTTGGCACGGGCATTTTTGAGAGAAGGACTAGGACACTTCAGCTGAGCTCAGAAAGCCATTTTCAGCTGTTAACATGTAAGCATCCATTTGCTTTCTAGCCTCTACTGATGGTTTTAACTAGACCTCTGCTGTACATTACAGGACTTTAAACAACTGATATCCTAGATATCCCCAAGTGGGCACATAAACGTAACCATCAAGCTCTCAATAGAATTCTAATCTTTAATTACAGAACAAAACCAGGTTTTGCTTAAACTACAAATGACTGCCAGCAACAGTAGTAACTCTGAGATAAAATTCTTAATAGAACGATACTTGATGGTTTCTTTGAAGTAAGTCTAGGAATTTTCTATGATGTAAAAGATGGATTGCTACCAGAAAAGCCTGATTTTCCTCACTTTAATTAGTTCTCTTGAGTCTCATTGTCACTGTCATTGTATAACAGCCACTTCAGTGAATTTATCTGAATGATTAAATCAACTCACCATGGAAATTAGAGAAGCCTAGAGACCAGTTCCAGAAGCAACATGCCCAACAATTTTATTTTACCAGCAGATACAATTAACAATATTGCAGGAACAAACATTCTGAATATAAAGAAATAAACACATGCAATTATAGAAGCTGACATTCGTCTCATAGTGAAGCAGATGACTATGTTAAAACTAAAAAAAAACAACCCACATTTGAGGAAAGCTTTACATGAAGGTAAGCCACTTCTAGCTATATGTACTCCACTTTGCCTAAGTAGGCTTTTTTATACCCAGTCTTCCAAAAAACTACCTGCATTTCTTCCGCATACTCCTGTACCATTAATTCAATTACCACCTTAAACTTGTGTCACATTAAAATGATGTTGCCAATGTAAAGGTATGAAATGACTGTAACGTATCTTGTAATATATCTTTGTCATATATTCAGCTCAGAAAGCTCCTGCATCATTTCGCTTAAGCCCATGTTTGTTTTCTCATGAAGAAATTATACGCTAAAAATATCTTCCAAGATATCTTGCTCTATTAATACATTTACTACTTTAAAGAAAATAAGCAAACTGTTTTGCTAACTCCTAGCCTTATTTTTGCTAACTCTGTCTTACTTCAGACTTATTTCCTCCCAGATGGAGGAAACTATCTTTAGGCTTTTCACCCAATATGAAAGTTTAATATTGACAATATTCAAAGTACTGGGTCAACTGCCAAGAAAGCTGTATGAAATTTCTCTTAAAGTTAATAGAAGACAACAGAAAATTTAAACAGCTTTGGCAATTAGGGTCAAAATTAATGCAGATATTAATGCTTATAGCCTTCTGACACAGACAAGCCAACAGGCAAACTATTTAACTAATAAGGAAGTGAAAAAAATCTGAGCAAGACCAAGAACTCATCCCCAAGCCCCTCTTAAATGAGGCATAGGTACAGGTATTTATACATTCTTGAAAGAAAGGGAGGAGTACACTCACAAAGGCAAGCCTCACCTTT
The DNA here is from genome assembly GCF_000277835.1 of Geospiza fortis. NCBI lineage: Eukaryota > Metazoa > Chordata > Aves > Passeriformes > Thraupidae > Geospiza > Geospiza fortis. The sequence continues at coordinate 1,648,104 of NW_005054411.1, forward strand.
GAAAATATCAAAATGTTTGGAAGATGCAGCCTGATATTAATAGAATAATCCTGAGTTGGAAGGGACCCCCAAGGATCATCAAAGTTCAACTCCTGGCCCTGCACAGGACAGCCACAACAACCACACCATGTACCTGAGGGCATCGTCCCAACGCTTCTTGAACCCTGTCAGGCTGGTGCTGCCACCACTTCCCTGGGGAGTCTGTTCCAGTGCCCAACCACCCTCTGGGTTTCCTGATATCTAAACCAAACCCCCCCCCGACACTATATGAATAGATGAGCTAGAGAAATACAGATCTTAGGCAACAAAGCACATGAAATTGAGAGGTGAGTGAAAAGGTTTTATAAATTTAAACTCAAGAAACAAGTATACAGACCATGAAAACAAAACACAAAAATAGCTGTAGACAATTTTCAAGTTTTAAGACTCCAAATAGAGTCAAAGACTGAAAATGAATGTCACCTGCAGAGTATTCTGTTCTTTATGCTGTTTTTTCTGAAACTGTCTGAAAAAATGAAGCAGGAAGCAGTCAAAACATGCAGGATGTCTGACCCTAAATCTGTGTCTCACCCCACTGTGTACAGTGGGACCAACATAAGAAAATAGTAGTGAAACACAAAAGAAGACAGTACGTTTAGTAAAACATAAGGAAAGACATGACAGGTGTCATCTGCTCAAATTTCAAGCCCACATAAGATGTGTCACTGAAAAATTTTCTAAGTGTGGGACACTCTGCAGAAAAAAATTACTATTCCATGAAATAATTTGAGGTGTCCTATACCTGATGAGTAGGTGAAAATAGAGAAATGAGTAGGTACCTGAAAGGGTAAGCTAAGAATTTCCAGGGCATAAAATTTTATTAACCTATTTTCACATTTCTCATTCAAATAATGTTTTTGAAAAGTATACGTGTATAACAAATCTAGAGACTCATGTATACTTTCCTCCTATCTGTTTAATATTCCTTTGTACACAGCCAAGGCATAGCCTTATGAACTTATTACCAAGTCTTCTCTACATACAACTTAAAAAATCATTGCAGTAAGCAATGAAAACCTTAATAGAAATCTGCATGTGGCTTACTCACAATTTATCACTAAGAAACAATATGTGTAATGGGAAGGCTGTAGTCATTGCCTTTTACCATCAATACAGGTTCTATTCTCATACAGCTTCATTATTCTTTTTTCCCCTTTTTACCATGCTTTCTCACCCTCCATTTTTATTGACCATCTGCTTCTCCTTTCCCTTGCATAACTTCCCATCTTACTCATTTGCAGTAACACAAGGCAGAAACCTATCTTCTTATAGACCTCTACAAAGATATTAAGCCATTCCAGCAGGCAAAAGAAATCAATACTGCAGTAGAAGTAGAATGCTTAAAATACAAATATGAATGAAAACAGAAATATTGACAGAAACTAGAGTCAGCACAACAGTGAACCTCTGCACTCTTGTTTCATTTTTCCTATTTTTATTATTATATTATTTGGATTTATTTGGTTTGTAAAGCCTACAGATACCAAGGAATTGACTATTAATGTAACAAAATTATTAATGGATCAACTTTAACAGAAATGCATGTATTCTATAATTTCTTCATCTTCTTGCATAAGGAAGTAAAATATCAATAGCTATAAAAAAACATCCCTGGGAGTATTCAAGGTCACGCTGAATGGGGCATTGAGCAACCTGATCTAGTGGAAGGTGGCCTTGCCTATTGCAGTGGGGTCGGAACGAGGTAATCTTTCAAGTCCCCTCCAGTCCAAAAATTTCTATGATTTTAGGATGATAATATAAGCTTGAAATAAGGCAAGAAAAAAAATCATCTCACTCTGCTCCTTTACCTCATTTATCTATCCTATATATGTTCCACAGATTGAACAGACCTGACCCATTGCATGAAACTCAAACCAATGTATCAACAAAACCAACTGAAGATTGTTCTGAAACAGAAATTTTTGCCAACCTGTTAACCCAATCATCTTGTACTAAGCAGACTAAATACTTAATCATTAAAAGGTAACACAAAACCTGTATGAACTGTACACTATTACAGTTGTTTGTAAACTGGTATATAGCACAAATATAATGCTCAAATATAATGCACAATAAAATTGATCACAACAGACTAAAAGGTCATGTTGTAATATTGCGAGATGAGGTCATCTGCACTCTTAAATTTTCATCCCTTCTCATTAAAATTAAATGAGGGCTTAAAGCAGTTCTGATTCTATTCTCCCACTAATAATCCCTCATTAGATTTAATTACTTGCATTCTACATAGTTACATTATTCCTACAAACAGTCAAGCCTACTTAAAGTTACTGTTCTAATAATGACTAGAAGCTATGATCCAGGAGAGATGCTTGTTTTTTCTTTACTACACACCAGCAATTCAAATGTTCCTTCCTTGTGTACCTTATTATGAAATAAATCAACAAGTCCCTTCAAGTTAATATGTCATTCTTGCACTTTCATGATTTTTTCTGAAATGCCTAATCTATTTTCTGTGTAACTGTCTATGTGGACTTTGCATACAACTGCCTACACTCCTATTTTCTAACTAATAACTGAATTTATTACTTTGTTTTAAAAAAATTATTCCTGGTGGAATTATTATCCATCAGAATGACTCACAATTATTCACTGCAAGTTTGTCTGCTGGTATGGCATTCTACATGTCAAATTCATCATGCTTAACTTCACCAATCTGAAAACATAGGTTTGTCTAGTCTAATCACCCAGATCCTCTATCCAATTCATCCAAACAGACAAGCATGAAAAGAAGACAATTCATTCCATCTATATCAGATGTCCTTTAAAATGGGATATACAGCTCTCTTGGGGTGCCTGCTTGCCCAGTTAATTATAAAGGAAGTCTAAGCGACTGTGCTCTATTAAAAATCTCATTTTGAGACCAATACATTTAAATAAGACATAATCCACCCATGACATGGCCACAGGACCATTTCTGATAGTATAGTTACATCACCTCTGCAGAATGACAAAAGACTAAGCCATAAAAGGGTATTTGCTGTCAGCAGAGCAGAATTCAGACTCAAAGTGTCAGCGCAGCACCTTTAGCTGGTTTGCTGCTCTTCTACAATGACCCAGCACTGCTACGCTGGCAAAATTCCACTATTATAAGGTTTGCCTAGAATGCAACTATGAGAAAGCTGAGAAATTATTTATTAAACATATTAGTTGAATATTTAAAAACTTCATAGCTAAGTATGGTTGCTGAGATACAAAAGAATTCTGCTAGATATTAGTGCTTATTCTATGCATTCATGGCTTATAATCTTATTTAAATGAGAATCAGAAGTGCAGTTCACAGCAAATACTGAGTATTCTAAGAAATATATACAGCACAGTATGTGCTGGGAAAAAACCCACATTTCTAGACCTGCACACAAATATCATCCCTTGGGTTTGGATTGTGTGGCGGGCTAGTACCAGCACAGTAAATTTTCTTGGGAACTGAAACAACTCAGGTTGTAAAAACCCAAAACTTTGATTCTGAAGTAAATGCAAGGAAAACAGATTTCAACGTTGGTTTAACCACCTGTTTGTGTTTCCATACATTAGAAGCTTTTTCCTTATCAAATGTACTTAGAATAAAAATCATAATAAGTATATTCAGGCCTTTTAAAATGAAACTAATCTGTTCAAACCAAAATAGCAAATACAGAAGTTTTATTTAAACCTGATATTTATCAGGCAAACATAGCAAGAAAAGATAGTAATAAACTTATGTTCTGCTATGCCTACTGAACTCACAAGTACTGCTTTTTCTTGCCTCCTCTCAAGTCTGTGATCAAAAGATAGAAACTTTTGGCAATAATAAATTTAAGACTAAAGATGGAAAACAAAAGAAAACTGTAATGAAAGAAAACTGTTGCTGTGTAATTAGCATCACTACTTTTATTAAATCATTAAATCACTTTTTTTAAGCAATATATGTTTCTGTCTGGAAAATAAAGATGGACTGGGAAGTAGAATGTTTTGGAGGATTCAGTAAGAAAATACAGCCACAATGACTTTTATGAGACACCCTGCTCTATATTAGTAGTGACAGTGGTAAAAGAATACATGTCATATCAGTAGCATAGAAACAAAGTACAGATGTACTGATACTAGATATCAGCAGTGACAGAAACCTATAATGCAGCGACCAACATGCACTTGTGCCCTGCTGCTAATCTCCACATTGACTTAGGGGAACTATTATCATTATTAACAAGAGCAACATTTAAGGCTCTATTGTCAGAAATCAGTTTTGATCTTAATAATGCACTTCTTTTGTATAGAAGAGCAAGGCAAGGAGTTGAAATCAAGTCTGAAAAAGAGGGAGATGATACAGTTGAGTCTTTTTGCACTGAGGTGTAATCAATAATATTTGATTTATTCCTGGCAGAACCTTGTCTAATTTACTCTTTACATCAAGAATTCTATGTTTCTTCCCCATCCTCTTTATTTCCTTGACACTTAAACTCAGGGTTTCTGTCTTGCTTCAAAATGCTTTTTTTAAAAAACAAACAAATGGTTTTTCCTTTTGTTCCTCCAAAATCTCTTCAGTCTAGCAATGTTACATAGTATGAGTTTACCACATCCTTACTAAAACATGCACAAAGATGACAAAAAAGTAAATCAATTCTCCATTTGTAATGATAGGAGGCACCTTGGTTTTGTCTACATTTCATTTTCACAGAATCAGAATGTTTGTAAGGGACATCTGAAGGCTATCTGACACAACAACCTTACTCAAGCAGGGCAAGCTACTCCCAGTTGTCCTGGACCATGTCCACAAGGCTTTGTGGAGTTCCAAATTATCTTCATAACTTCAACTGGTTTTTACATTCACATATTTTTAACGTCAATGTAAATAATAAATCAATTCTTTCTAAATGACCCCAATGACATCCTAGATCTGATTTTTACGACACTTATGTGCAAAACTACAGAATTGATTTCTTCATTGCTGCAGCAATGATAAGTTCAATATATGCAGGCTAGATGGTTGATAGACCTGAGATCTTAAAAAACACATCAATACAATGGTGTGGATTTTTATTTTTATTTTTTAGGTTTTGCTATTGACAGATTTATGTCTATCTCCTACTGTAGAAAGAATATGATCACATTACCATGATAATGCAGTAATATTATGACTCAATTTCACTGTAATGTACACTATTGCTTACAAAATGGCTAATAAAGCAGTTTTCAATATGGGGACTAAAGTAGAACAACATACATTACACAATAATAGATAGCAAATTACCACTAGGAGAAAAAAAAAAGCATGGTAAATGATACAACTCTAATTTATTAAATTTTAAAAACTGACAGAATGATTTATTGAAAGCTTGTATGAACACAAACTCCCCTGTCAGCTCAGATGCATACAATACTGGCTGCAAAAGAGTTTCAGATTTTGAAGAAAAACTCATTTTAATTCTTTAACAAGATTTGCAGCCCTCCTCCTTTGAGTCACTTTTTTAAAGTATCATTAGCTATATGCAAAATGTCACTGAAAATAGAATAAACCTTAGAATACCATTAACAGACAGCATTTATTGAACGATAGATATGATATGTATAACTATTTATTGCCTAATGCCCACAAAATAGACCTTCAATTTTTAGGCAAGTAAGCATTAGTATTGTCACCATCCAGTCAAGACACAGAGAGTCTTAAGTGTTATCATTCACATTGTAAAGGGCCATCTGTGACAGTGGTCACAAGGGTTCTTGGATGAGGGAAGAGACGAGAATGTTGACTCCATCTTCAGAAGGTTTGATTTATTATTCTATGATATATGTTACATTAAGACTATACTAAAGAATCGAAGGAAAGGTTTCCTCAGAAGGCTAGCTAAGAATAGAAAGGAATGCAAAACAATGAGTTATGTGCCGGAAGTGTGTGAGAAAGTTCACTACAAGAATGTCAACATCAGAAGGCTTAGAAAATCTTAAAAAACCAGGGTGACAGCCATCTTTCACTGGTATGTGGAAACAATCAATTTTTTGTTTTAGGTTTGTATGATTTTTCATGCTGCTGTTTTCTAACTGGTGTTATTGCTTATTTCCATCTCAACAACAAAATCCAGATCTCTTATTTTGCCCTCCTTAACTTGCATCATTCTACTCTGTAGACATTATCTCAGTTTTATTGATATAGAAGTCTCCTCAGAAACCTAAGCCATGGTTACACCATATCAAGAATGAGGTATGGTTCCTTAATCATGGCTGAATACAGAAGAGAGAAATGGGAGAAAGTGAGAGTTATAGCAAATTGCTTTCTCCTCATGTAAGATATTTATATTTAGCCATTCTTCTGTTTCTTTTTAAGTAAAATGGGAGCAAATTTTGGATGTGCTGCCAAGGATTCCACTCCAAATGTTCAGCACCCAGAAGAAATGTTTCACATAGAGAACCTGAAACAGTCACACTGCAAAACTCTATGTGCTTAGAAATCTGAATGAAAGCAGGTATCAACAAAACTCAGCAAGCCTAACACTTCATCTTTCATGCAGAACTCAAGGGATTGAAGTGATTTAAGGATGCATATTGACATAAAATGCAGACTTCGTATTCCCCACTGACAAAATTACATAGCACATCACAAACAGTAATTTCAGGCTAAAATGTATAAACAGCAAAGACTTGGACAAATCAGAGAAAATATTAAAATCTTCTGAAAAGTCAGATAAATTTCCTCTCCATACAAAATACTAATTCAAATTGCTTTAAACTGTGAAAGGGTTTGTTGTTCATGCAATGAATACAATGCTTAATAAATACATTATAAGAATGACAGACATTATTAGAAAAGTTAGTGCCTTTCTTTCTGATGTATCTTTGCAGCCAAGGAGTAACTGTGTGTCAGGCTGCAACCAAAGTATTTTTGTGAGCTCCCACTTAATGATGTACAAGCCTTGTGAAACTCAACAAAGCCATGTGCAAGGTCCTGCAGCTGGGTTGGGGAAATCCCAAACGTGAATAGAGGTTGGGCAATGACTGGATGGCAAAAAGTCAGGCAGAGAAGGACTTGAAGGTGGTGGTGCATGTAATACTGAATTATAGCTAGGAATTGGCACTGGCAGCCCAGAAAGCTGACTGTATCCTGGGCTGCATCAAAAGCATCATGGCCAGCAGGACAGGGGAGGTAACTCTAGGCCTCTACTCCACTCTGGTGAGACCCCACCTGAAGCATTGCTTCCAGCTCTGGGGCTCCCAGCACAAGAGAGACAAGGACCTGCATAAGAGGGTTGGGAAAACAATCAGAAGGCTGAAGCATCTCTCTGATGAAGACAAGCTGAGAGAGTTGTGGTTGTTCTACCTGGAGAAGAGAAGGCTCTGGGGGAGACCTTTGAGCAACCTTCCAGTAACTAAAGGGGACCTGCAAAAAAAGTGGGGAGGTACTTTTTAGAGGGGACAAGAGAAAGTGGTTTTACACTGAAAGAAGGGAGGTTTCGATTGGATTTTAGGAAGAAATTCTTTACTGTGAGGGTGATGAAGCACTTGAACGGGGTGTCCAGAGATGCAGTTGCTCCATCCCTGCTCAAGGTCAGGTTGGATGGAGGTCTGAGCAACCTGGTCTAGCGGAAGGTTCCCAGCTTATGACAGGGAGGTTGGAGTAAATTATCTTCAAGGTCTCTTCAACCCAAAGCATTATATGATTCTATGACAGGATTAGATGTCAAAGAATTAAATAAGAATCCTGTTACAAAAATAAGAGTGAAACATTCTTCAAATAAGCTTTTCCCCCCTTTTCTAAATTTGAGTTTACTGAAATGTAATTTCTTTAACTCTTCTTCAACATATTGACAGAAGAGTTGCCATTATTATCATTGCAAACAGATGTTTGCCTGCATTTTTTAAACATAAGTATGGAAAGACAATAAAAGGAATTAAGCCTGTTATAATGAGCAGAATAGTGACTACTTTTAGGATGCCTTGGTCAGAGGACAGAATCCAAAGAACAAAGGCAGAAATGCAAAGCCCAGCAAAGAAATTACTTTTATATAAAATTTAATACACAAAAGCAGGTGTTTCAAAAGGCATGTCAAAATGTTACATTTCCTGTTTGTTACAAAGCAAAAATGGAAAATACCCAATTAATTGCATCAGTAGGTGATCTTTTGTAACAATTTATCTTCAATAGCTACTAAATATTTTAACAATATATATGTCAGTATTAAGGAGCATAAGAGAGAAGGATTATGGTTTTAATGATCATAATCAAATCTGGAAATAAGATCTCCCTTCAGCCATTAAAATAATGGTGATAAACCATTATTTTAATAATTTCTAGAAGTGAAGAAGGAAGCACAGGAGGAAAGAAAGTGAACTCAGTCACTGACAAGTTTGCAAAACTGAGACACAATAGCCTTTAACCCAATCTGTCAGGTATGACATTCTTCAAAAAAGGACGAAACTTTGTACTGATGAGACTCCTTATAATACACCTGTGGTGGGTTGACCCTGGCTGAACACCAGCTGCCTACCAAAGCCACTCTGTCATTCCCCTCCTTGGCTGGAAAGGGAGAGAAAATAGAATGAAAGGTTTGTGGGCTGGGATAAGGACAGGGAGAGATCACTCACCACTTGCTGCCACAAGCAAAATAAACTGAATTTGGGGAAAATAAATTTAATTTACTACTAATACAATCGGAGCAGGATAATGAGAAATAAACCCAAAACTTAAAAACACATTTTTACCCCACCCCTCCCTTCTTCCTGTGTTCAACTTCACTCCTGATTTTCCCTATCACCTCCTCCCCAGTGGCACAAGAGGATGGGGAAGGGGGTTGTGGTCAGTTCATCACATGTCTCTGCCGCTGGGAGAGGACTCCTCCCACTTCTCCCCTGATCCAGCATGGGGACACTTCCATGGGAGATAGTTCTCTTTGTATATGATATACACAATCAAAAGTTACTTCAAGACCCAAATTGTCAGGTTATCTTCTAGGCCCATGATAACACATGCTAACTACACCCTAGAATAATTTATCATTTAGCATTTTCATTTTGATGTTCTTGCCCAAAACAGTCATTCTGGTGTCATTCTGACACCCCTCTGGTGTCACTTCTATAACAAAAAAAAGAGACAAAATGTACCAAGTGGCAACTTCCATAATTTACCAAAACAGAGAGAAGCCCTAGGTCATCCTCATGATGCTGAAATCTCAAGTAAGAAAACACCAGGCTCTTTTTCATAATAAGGATGTAATTTCCCAATACTTGTCACTAGCATGCCCTAGCCTGAGAACTCCTGGTACCATGTAATAATGTAAGAGCTGACACTCCACTGACTTCAAGTAATAATAATTTTTCACTTAGATTGGCAAACCATGATTTTTTTTTTTTTTTTGTGAAGCACTAGGTAATGCATAAAATTCCAGGCTACATCCAACAGAATTACTCTTTTCTAGATTTTGCTGATCAACCTCATACTTAAAAATGTCAGGCTTCAGACTTCATAATATTACACAAGATGATTTCTACACTTCTTAATGTAGTCCTCAGCATTTCTTCCAAAAAGAACAAAATGAATCAAGCCATGAAATCATGCTACCTCCTACAGTAGTTCCATCTGAAGGGGAAAAGAAAAGAAGAAAACCACAAAACTAAAACTTAAAAAAAAAAAAAAAAAGCTTTTGAAGAATCATGCAATTGCATCCTAATGCAATCATTTGATTCTGTCTTTCTGACATGCTGGGAAAAAACCCCATGCCACTAATTAGTCAAATTTATGTAGAGAGTCCCGTGTTCTACATACATCAAAAACAGCAAAGATCCATATAGATACTGATTAATAGCTTTTAAGTAGAATAGATAACTGTTATCAATTTAGAAAAACAAATGACACCACACTATTGCATTATGCACCCATTACTAGTCTTTCAAGTCTTCTGTCTTGATCAAAATCGCATTTTAAATAAACATATTTTTCAGTTTGGCTTTTTGCCAGATCATCTGCAAGCATCAATTTTGTAAAAAATTCCTTATAAAAATCTTCAGCTAAGAGTTGAAAATTTAAGCAAAGATCTATAAAGAAAAGAAAAAAATTAACAAACACAAGTATCTGAGTCAAAGCAGCAGTTTTTCTCTATTTGACTTAACTGAGTTCAGGTTAATGACTTGGAACTTAGTAATATACACAGGAGAGCTAAATTAATTACACTACAAAATATGTTCAGCTATTGTATTATACCTGCAAATCTTACTACAATAATATTAACTGATTTTTTTCTAACTTTGAAAAAGAAAATGAAAGTTGATCATGATCACACAATTTTTCTTGATTCTCACAAGGAACACTGTCCCTCACAATATTCTTGTATCAGTGTCAGGACACTGCAGAACATGGATGGGAAATCAAACATGAAAAATAAAAAGGCTGTATTATCAGGCTGAAAGGATAGCGGCTCACGGATGGCTCACTGCCTGGGAGCCAGCAATAAATGGAGCACTGCACAGAGCTGCCAGAGAGGTTATACAGTCTCTGTGTTTGAAAGCCTTCAAGACTCAACTGGATAAAGCCTAGCAGAATCTGGTCTGACATCATAGCTGGCTCTGCTTGAGTAAGAGATTGAACCCCCAGACGTCACAACCTCAATTACCCTATTGATTAGGGATGTGATCCTATGATCTGTGTCTCCCTGTTTAGTGAAGATATAAAGACATGTGCGCTTGTAAAAAACTGGACACTTTTTATAGACGTTTCTTATACACAGGCAGACAAGCTCATAAGATTTTGAGTAATTTCCACTAACTATAGTAAAAACGATGGCCAAAGTGGCTGCCCTCCCTAATTCTTTGCTTTGACCTCACCCCTGGTACAAGCCAAACCTATTTGCAAAATTGCTCTTTACTTCCAACAACTAGACAGGCTGTCTGAAATATATGGCAAGTAAGTCTCAAGGCTTCATTTTCTGGACATAAAAGGCAGATACATCCTTTTAAGCTAGTATCTCAAAAGAAGAAAGATAGAATAAAGAAGCCAGTCCAAAAAAATGCATCTGTGGGGAATTCACTCAGAGTAGGCATATCACTTAGAATGCTGATAAAATTCTCATGTAAATTCACTGTTCTCTCTTAACAATACAAAAAAAGCATTTTCCTCCTGCCTCTTCTTCCTTCCACTGGTGTTACTTTTTAACCCTTCATTAGCCATGTAACCCAAAAAAATAATCCAAAGCATTTTCTAAAGATCAGCATAAAGTAGTTTATTGTATCTTGGCATGCTGTGGTGCCATTAAATCTTGGCATGAAAATGAAAGCTATGAAGCCAAAAAATTATTTTAAAATATTGAATTATCTCTTTTACACAATGTAAAACTCAAATCAAAGGCACATTAATACATCTGTTAATATACCTGTTAACATATCTGTTCATGCTCAGTGGACAATACCAAAAAGAATTCTACTTATTCAAGGACACAATTATACAAGAGACATAAACTGGAAAATTACCCATCAAGCCTTTCTTCCCATTGCCAAAAAATATATTCTATACCATGTACTACCCAGCATTTTATTCTAGCCAGTTCAAAGTAGATGAAATGTTTTCTTAGTGCTTTTCCTATGATTAAGGTGAGGATTCCCAATTCAAGAGTCATGGTTCAAAATTATCACTGACAAATTTCAGAAGTTCACAATTACTGTTATTTCAAAGGGAAAAAAAGTCCTACTGTAAACAGAAAAGCAAACAAAGGAAAAAATTTTTCATGTTGAAAAGATGAGAAATATATGCTAGCATACAACTGTGCTTGTAGAAACTTATAGCATTTTTATAGAAGTGATTTGGAAGTTCTGGTCAATTTGCACTAGTCCCAAACAATTTTTAATTTTCACATTGTCAAGATTGTGTTTGGGAGTTTATGTAATGGAAGATGGGCCAAAGGTAGCAATCCTGCTTTCACTGGCATATACTGAATATCACATTTCAGACTTCTACAAAATCAAAATTACTATGTTTATAAATTTCAGTGCACAAGGGAAACACCAAACTAGCTGGCAAGCCATTTAGTGTAGCACTGCTACTGAGCAATGTTATATTTAAGTGAATAGACTTTTTATTGGTTCATTACCATCTCTCTACAGCATTCTATTTTCTACCATTTGACAAAACCAGAACACACATACATCAGCAAGATACAACAAATACTAGTACCATCTCTAAGATCTTTTTCAATCAAAAATGACTCATCAGTCAAATAGCTCTGGCTAGCTAATCTTTCTTTGGTTATTTCACTTCCAGCATTTGGTATCACTATGGACGGAACCCAGCTGTAACCATTATTTGCAATTATAACTCCCATTTTTGGTTATGCAAAATACAGTGAGGTTGTGAAGTTTGGTGCCAGAAGAAAGGACACCAATCTCAATATTTTCTGGAAAGCTAAACATACAATGAAAAGGAAAAATCTCTAGAAAGTCTGTCTATTTCCATTTATTAGAACTTAAGTGTTAGAAAAAGCACTACGTGATTCATGTTAAGCTGTTTCTGTACTACAAATGCTTTCCCTTCTAAAACTCTGAATTTCCACATTTGTGTGGGAACATAATATATAGCAGCAACTTACAAGTCCCTAAGGGAATCATGTCAATTGGCATTTTAAAAATTAATTCAGTGACCTACAATAATATGAGTTTCTTATGTATAATATTTGTCAGTAGGCAACGTGGGAAGTTCTGAATTCATTTAGAGAGCCAAAGCTTTATAAAGGCAAACAAAAATATTCTTGAATTGCTTCTTCTAACTTGGTGTCTTCTGGTGAATGTTTGTAATAAAGGAGAAAGGAAAAACTGAATATATGAAAGGGATCTGCACGCAGTGTGGTTAATATTTAAAATAGAAAAGAAAAAGGAATAAAAATTTTTGGCAGTATATGCCCAGCCAGCTACATTATTGACCTGGTGAGACATTCAGAGCTTGTGGAAATTTTGCAAGTCTTCTGAAAACTATATCATGGTAGGTCTTATATGTGCTTGCACAGATAATTTTTAGTCACTATAAAGAAAATTTGCAACCATAAGCAGGACTTTGGGGCAGAAGGCCCCATCTAAAAAGGCTTAATATCTAATTATATCAGCACCCCCTCTTCTTCACATGTCAGTGAAATGTCAGAGCAGCAGTTCACTGAATGGCTTGTGTAAATGAACCCCGCACAGGGCTGCATATAATTTTCCACAGTTTGCTGTAGTAAGTACAAGCTGTCTTTAGAAACAGCTTTTTTTAATTTATTCCCATTGCTTCAGGAAGCATGTTATACTGTGCACATGAGTTTGGTTTATCAATAACAGAGAGTTAAATTAGGTATCATTGTATATGAAAACAGAGCATATTCTAAGCAAGAATGAGATAACCATACACTCAAATAATAGAATACTCAATATATTAAACTTTTACAAAGAAAACAAAATATAGTCACATGAAGATAGAAGCAGAGTAGTCCCTACTCAAAACTTAAGGAAAAAGTTTCAATTTTTAACTTAAAAATCCTGCTTATGAAGCTGCTCTCAAAAGTTAAATGATGCAGACAAGAACCAGAGTTTTGTTATGAAAGCATAATAGTTTACATCTGAACTATTTAAAATGAAGTACCTATAGAAGGTACGAGGAGGGCAAGACACAACTAACAAAAGCTCTGACTTCACACTTGGGGAAGAGTTGTATGCGATATGGAAGGCTGCAGAAATCCCTCAGGACAAAAATAAAATGCCCAAAAGAAAGGATGGGGGAAAAAACCAATCAAACAAAAAAACAAATATACTTGCTTTGTATTCTTTAATTTTTTTATTTTATTCTGTCCCCAAAGTAAAAATTTAGGAAAACTCTCACAAAATAAATACTACTAGAAATAGTATAAGACAAGCATATGGGATGTAGGGCCATGCACAGTATTTGCTAAACAACATACAAGTGCAGGCAATGCAGCCAAGACCTGCCAACTCAGAGTAAAATGAAAAAAGTCACATCTAGCAAGCAGACAGATGTACGGTGTGTTTAAAAAGCAGCAGACATAGCACTGCAAGCCTGCTTAGAGGCCACACTTACAAGATCCAACCTGGAAAGTGGTATCTCTTCAAAATGAGAAAGCTTTGTGAATTCAGAGTTGAATTTAGACAATCTTAGACAAATGTAATTTCTGGAAAATGCTTTAAAAAATTACTAGACTCAAAGCTTGATATAGAAGACAACTAAAATTCAGAGCTTAGAGTAAACAATTTTAAGTCTTAGATGACTCCAAACTAAGGTGGCAAAACCAAAACTAGACAAGCTTTTTCTTTTCTTTTTAAACTGTCATGGATCAACAGTAGTAATACAAGTTCTTAGAAATCTGAAAGTTTTACATCTTGTTTAATAAAAATACTGAAAAATATAGAAGTAGAAAACTGTATTTAAATATCAACAGTATAGTGACACTATTTCTAAAATATGTTTTCTCAAAAATAGTATTATACCCTCTACTATATCCAGCTCAAGAAAAGAAGGGTAAATTGGAATGAATTGTATCAAGATGAGTTGAATGCTAAGAGAAGCACTTCAGAAAAATTCTGTCTTCTCTTTCCAGAGGAGTAATGTTGTAAGTATTTTAATCAATGCATAGAATGTGAGTACGAGTAGAAATTACAACTGCTTCTTCCATTGTCCATCCCATTTAATCCAGGCTGGGCTGCCTCTGATGCCTTAAATTTTAGATTTTATATTTTTCAGTTTCTGCTGTGTTTTAGTGTGTAGTTCTGAGCGTCGGATTAAGTGTTGGTAGGCTCTCTTCACAGAGTAGCTACACAAAACAATTCCTTCTCTAGCTAGGGTCCAAGGACAACTGATCCAAATTTCAGGTCCAAGAGCATAAACAAGAGTGAATTGAAGAGAGAAAGACAAGGAGGATGGAACTTCATAACCTGAAGCTATAATTGGACAGTTAACTCCAATATGCAAATGTCCCAGAACTTATAAAAGTGAGAGACCCCATGACCAATCATCCATTTTGTGACCATTTTGGGTTCACCTGGGGTGTGGCCTTGGCTGGGCTCTTGTATTGCCCAAGGTGTATCCATTGAGGCCTTTTAATAAATACCTACTTTATTCTTTAACTCTGCCTAGCCTCTGCTCTAGGTCAGCCTTCTCAAGGCATCATCCCCAATGCACAGTCTTGCTCTGGGAAATACGAGCGCTGAGAAAGGTCCGAGCAATGAGTCAAAGCTGCACAGACACAGCCCCTCCTTCTTGCCGATCAAGCTCAAGTTAGCACAAGGAGCAGTCAGGGTACCAGGATCAAGGCTTTAGAAAAGAAACCAGTAGAGACAAGAGGAAGGTTCCTCCTCCTAAATTTCAAGTGCCAAAGACAAAACTATTTATCTGCCCATAGGAACAAAACACTGGCTAGGAAAAATGGGACAACTGAAATAATTTTAAAAGCTATAATGAAGGAAATTCTTCCTCAAAAAGCCCAAATTATGGAACATGTTTTTTAGCATTTGCTAGAAAAACAATGGGCATTTAACCAAGTAGCCAAAGCACTGTAATATGGACACTGCTTCTTTTGCTTCATATTTAATATGTAATTTCAGCCATACGTGTATACAACAACAAATTAATTAAATAAAGAACTCACCTGGAAAATAAAAACTAGATAGATGAAGTTTTTCTTTTAGATAGCAAAGCAGCTTCAACCCAAAATCATACTCCAATGGCGAAATAATATTTAAAGAAAACTTTTCCTTTATCCTCACAAAGGATACAGATTACTTCATGTCAATTGGAAAAGTTTACAGTAAAGGGAAAATGTGGGCTGAAATCCTCCAGGATAAATGTCTCTCTGATGAGAAACAATCCAATTTGATTCAACTTTACACAGCACATTCTTCGCTGAAAAAACAAGGCAGAGAAAGTAAAAAGAAAAGAGAGAAAAAGAGTACACAGAGAGAGAGAAGGGGGAAAGGGAGACTGATGTTTTTTACATTCTGAAGCAGTATGCAATTCCAAATATAAATTAAGTTGAAATAACACAACAAAGTTTTACTTATTAAGTCAATGAGGTAATTTCTTTCCTCCTTACTTGTTATATCAGTATCATGAAAACAGCAGCTGATTTTCACAGGATGGAAGTGAAATTAAGCAGACTTACTTGGCAGCTTAATTGCTGATCAGAAAAAGACAGCTTCAGTTAATAAAAGATTTTGCTCTGCATCTCAGTGAATCAGCCTCATTCTAAATTTCATAATGCTGATACACAGCTGATAAGCAATCACTGTTAATTTTTTTTTTTCTATAAAGCAGTTTTTGTTATGGTACATATGAGCAGATGAAACCCCTAACTCATGCAATATTCACCTTGGTATACTTAACACAAGCTAAAAACAAGCTAAAATACATTCTGTTGGTATGGTATATCGTTGGCATAAAGATGTAGTCACAGCAGCAAAATATTTCTTGGCAGAAAAATTTTTGTCAATCAAAACTCAAATAGTAAAAAAATTATAGGTACTGCTTTCCATTCAGAAGGTATCTTTACAGATCTATATGCAAATTTATAATTATAAAAAGGTTTTCATATCTATAAACAATATTTAGAATATATATTTCCTTCATATAGAGACGATAGTTCTAATTTTTTATATTTTAACCTGATATGAGTCTTATTTAGCAGGAAATCAATTACTGCCCTTAATTCCATCTGAGTATGACTGGTCTGCCCAGAAAGCAATAGATCTACTATAAATTTATGGTTCAATATGGATACCAGCCCGCAGCTAAAAATTTGCTGCCCTGTATAACCAAGCACATTAAGCAGTCCTCTGGGGTAACATATAAGCAGAAGTAACTCACATAATTCAGCATACACTACGGGAAGAAGCCTTTCAACCACATCTGTTCACCTTCTTTTGGTCCAATCCATTTTGAAAAGAAGCTGTGCATATTGTCAATGTAATGAATGAAATCTCAAGACTCCTCATAAATTTTACATGTCCTACAGGTTCTTTTCCTTACTAACATGTGAAATCTGAGTACTTAATCTGAGTATGCTTAAACTGAGTTGAGGAGTGGGGGGGTGGGGGGGAATTTTTAAATTAAATTAAGTATTTTGATGAATGTGCCCTTTTATTGTCTACATCAACGTTCTGTAAAATGCATGAAAGTAAAAACATTCAGCAATATTAGAGCCCTGTTTTCTTAAATTAGCCTTGTTTTACTATATAATCCCCTCAAACTTCACTGGTTTTCACTGCTGTAGCAGTTCTTCCCATACACCTTCCATTATGCCTTAGAGATTCTATTACTTATTTTAGTATGAAGAGCACTATAAAAAGAAAGTATTTCTAAAATGCACCATGACATTCCTTAAGAAATAGGTTTTTATATCACTAAGAAAATAATCTCTGAATCCTCGTAATAAAGAAAGAACATCCCTTCATAGTAAATACAGGATAAGAATTGTGCGTGTTTTCTGTCAAATGTAGTAACACCAAATATATTTTATTCTTTGTAAAGCAAATGTTCCCTAGAATAATCCTTTCAAAGAAGGAAGTTGAGTTGTTTTTACAACTGAACTAGAAAGCAATGAAGTGAGTACATCAGCGTTGGCCAGTTGGGTATATTTAGCATAACAAAATCTTTGTTCCTCTTGTTCAGCAGCCTTAACTATTGTCATGACACTCTTTTTTCAGTAAAAGGAAAATATTTGAGAGGCTGAGAATTTCTAAAGTTAAACCAGTATCTGTAAAAAGAGAAATCCACTGTGCAATAAAAAATACAAAACCAAATTTACTTCACTTTAAAAACCATCATTTTCTTCAATAGACCTTGGTCTTCTCCCAGAGCCATTACTGCTTCCACTAAATTTAACAGACATCAGAAAGGTATCAAAGCAGCATTTTTCTAAACAACAAATAAAAGTATTAGCCTACAAATCCTTCGTATGAGAAATTTAATTTTTTTTTTAAAAAGCACAGGTGTAGTTCTTCTTGGATTTTGTTCTGTCATTTTGGAAAAAATATTTTGTGAAGATTTCATAGTAAACTTTCATGTTTCACAGCAGAATTTGAAATTATGAAAAAAACCTACATCTAGGCAATGCATTTGTCTACAGGCATATTTCTCACTATAATACAGAAGTGAAGTTTAATTTTGGAGTTATGTGAACCCTTTCCCTGCTTTCTTATATTGCCTCAAATTTCACAATCCAAGTGAATTTCATTGATACAAGTTAGCACTATGAAAAACATGGCAGAAGTAAAGTAACTAAAAGTTAAATAAACATATGTCATTTTAAGATTGCCATGACTAAATAGTCATGGATATACAGAAAAATTGTGATGGCATTCATTTTCCTGTTCCAGAAATACTTCTTCATATGCATTTTGACATCACTAACATACAAATTTAATACTAGCTTTGAGGTAATAATATTAATAATGGAAGACACAAAGTTAATGTCAGGACTCAACACCTGGTCTATGGACACCTTCCTACAGTACATAAAGTACTGAAACAGAGATCATCTTTGAATATTTTTCATTATTTTACAATATTGATGCAAAGGAAGGTGAAATATGAGCAAGAAATACACAGTTTTCACATAAATTAGTATTTCTTATTTTTGACAAATACAATCTAAAGAGATTCTTCATTTATAAACAACATTCTGAAGACTGTGTTCAGACTCCCATCCAACCCATCCTGAATTTTACAGAAAGAGCAACTAAGAGTTGTAATACTGGCACAATCTTCAGCTAAATCTGAAATTAGTATGTGAAATTAGTAATCAGATGTATGGATTTGTGACATTCCCTGGATGAAGAACAAATGAAGAACAAAAAAATACCTGATAATTTTTGCTGTTTGTTGCAACAGGAAGTTGTAGAGGAAGTAATATTTAGCAGTTTATACTGCAGTTTCAACTGTCCTTGAATTTGTTTAAAAAGATGCTATAGCGATTCAGGTACTAGTTAATGGAAAGAAACATATCCAATGTCTCTCAATGCTGTTGAACTACATAGGGAAGGGCACACAGGTAGGGAATCCAACCAACAATTCACACCTTCTTTTGCCAGTTTTGAAAAGAGATTGTGAAGTATATGTTTTCTTCATCAGAGAGTTACAGTAAGTAGCCTTATATTTACAGAATCACAGAATGTTCTGAGTTGGAAGGGATCCACAAGGATCATCAAGTGAGTGGCCCACACAGGGATCAAATCCACAACCTTGGTGTTGTCAGCATCATGCTCTATCCACCTGAACCAATCTCAGTGCAGTAAATCATTAGCTTAAGATGAATTTTCAGGCTGGACAGTGGCTGAAGCCCCTGTACTAAACACTGTCCACTTTTTCAAAGTGCAAGAGTCTAATTAAGTAAATTAGCTAAACATGTATGTATTTAAATGAAAATATGGCTTTTAATTCTTCACTTTTGTGAGAGCTTCAGAATTCTCTTTCAAACCCTCATCATAAAATACTGCCTGAAAATCCTCTTAGATCAATGCTGTGAGAATCTAATTAAATCAAGTTACTGAACTGTGTCCATAAACAGTGGTTTTAATTCTGTCAACTTAGTATCACTAATGCCATCCATAAATTTTGTCACATTTATAAAGAAACCATGAAAAAGTCACAGTTTCACTACATAATAAGTTATGCTCTCTTGTGTGACTTTAATGGGCTCTGTTAGGATAACAGCAGCCAGCCAATTGAAAATGTTCAGGCTTCATTTTGTCAGCATCTGTGATCCAAGGGGTCATTCATTGAATTAGGACCTTATTTCTTCTGTGTGGTTTAAGAGACAGAGAGGAAGGAAGAGAAAAACAAAATAATATTGTAAACACAAGAACAGTATGGAAGCTCCCCAATATTATTTAGTTACCTGCACGTATAGCTCATTTAACAGATGCTTAATCTCAAGAGGACAAAAAACTGTTGACTGTTCAGTTTAACGGTAAAACTGAAGACCCTTGTTGGTCAGCTATCACAGTCTCCATAAAGGAGAGTCCAAACAGGTACAGTGAAAAGTAGAAAATGTCACCCTGGAATTTAAGATATAACATGAAAAATACTTTTTCTGGGCAGTAGTAAATTGCATGTAAATAATCCTTAAACTATATGGCGAAATATACTAAAATAATTTAATTACTATTTGATCACCTAGATTAGGGACAAAAGTGGAAAAATTATATTGAAATATGTTTTTATGCTAATTTGGCCCATCATTTAACATAAAATGTCTAAGGATAATTGATAAAAACTCATTTCTGTAAGTGCTCATTTTTCTCCACTGACTAGAGAGAAATTCTGGTGAGTAGGCTTGATTTATGATATCTAACTATTATAACAATAGAGATAATTGGAATAGGTTTAATGCAGAAAACCCCCTTGAGGCAACAAAGAAACCTATGTAGAGTTTCTTGAATAATGATGCTTTTGTCCAAAATCAGCATCCTAGGCATGACAGAATATAAATAAGAATAAAATAATAAGTTAGAGGCTTCATCCTTAAGCCATCATTAAACACTTCTGAAACACAAACAAGACATAAGATGCTCTGAAGGATGGAAACAGGCTTGCTCACTGGCCAAACCTTAACAGATGAACTAGTCTGTTGTAATCTGTTTAAGGAAGTCTGCAATGATAACGCAAAACAAACAAGAAGTAAAATAAAGTTGTCACAATCTTCTCTCTAGAATTGCTACTGAATAGACACTCCACCAAAGTGCAGCTAGGATCAACAAAAGAACAGTGTCAATCATATAACTTTTCCATCATCACAGGCCTGTTCTCAGCTTCCTTGTTTGCTCTCTGATGTCTCTGAACGTATTTATTACAACTGGTTGAAAGAGGCATGATTGACATCCCAAATTAAGTGGAGGATGCAAAACTGTTCATTTTTCAGTAGCACATCATCTATGGCTTGGGCATAACCTCAGATACAGAAAACAATCTAAGCATCAAAACTCCTGAAGACAAACCTCAACATGTGTTTCTTTAGCATATAACTTCCATATAAATCCCAGTTACATTGGCTGAAGTGGTAAAAATTCCTTTCACCTTATTAGCATGAACCTGAATGTAACAACCCAAAACGAGCAAGAAAACAATTTCAGGAAGGGATCTTATTGCCATGCAATGGGTTGGGTTGAAGGAGACCTTAAAAGGTCACATAAGTCCAACATGACCATCCATTTTGCCATGGGCAGGAATAAACAGGTCAGAATGATTTTTTTGGGTTTTTTTTTAATAGGTCCTAAATAGAACAAATCCCTACATGGATATATCATACACATGACAAAGACAGTGAATTATTCTCATATCCAACTAGAGGAATACCATTCTAGGGAGAGGACCTTCAGCTGCTGCATATACACTCCGTACAAACTGATGAACATGGATTTTGTTTTCAAAATTGTTGTCACTCTAGGATCGAAAACATTAATACAGACCATAAACACATCCATAATTAATATATTAGAAGAATGTAAATACAATATTATATATTTGATTTTTTAATAAGGTGTAAAACGTATCAATTCAAAATTTTCCCTTTTGCTCTAAGTCTTCTGATTTTCTGAACTGTTTTAAAATATATATTAGATTTGGATCCTAAGAAGAAAAAGTTATCAATATATTCTGGACTTGCAAGAGCAAAATAGGGATTACAGTCTCTCTTCTCACAGGCAATATGAACAGCATTCACCCTAAGGAATTACAAATCCTTTCAGATGCTGGGCTCCCAGCAGCACCAACCATTTCTTTTGTTCCAGGTCACTGGGGGAAAGGAAAAGTTACTGATTTTCATAAAGAACATACACACTTAAGAACTCTTGCAGGGTGTGTGAATAATATGCTGCCGTCATTCTGTTACTGCATGCCAGCTGGTTCATAATCTGACCTCTGTGCGTCAGGATACTTCCCAAATCAATCATGTAATATGAAATTGTTCTACAAGTATTACATACACATAATAATAATTACTGAATTATTATACAAGACCCTTATTTGCCAGTTTGTTCATCAGAGCTACTTTTAAAAAATATAATCTCACCATATTTGTTGAAATTTTTGCTATAATAGTTCTCAAATTCTGAGTGTGGTTTATTTTCTTCCTAAGTCAAAGATCATTTTGAATATCAGCTAGTCATACGAGTCTGTTAGCTCACCTTTTGTACTTGGATGAAATTTCCATAACAATCTCCAAATCAGTTTATTCTTAGAAAACACATGGGAGACCAATCAGCAATATATGAATACAGCCATCATAACCCTGTTGTGTTCAAAAGGGTTCTTCATGAGATATCATTAAATGTTGTACAACTTTTAGCTTCCTGTAGATGAAGCTCACGATAAAAGCAATATTGATGTGTTTTATTTGTTCATGTTATCAACTGCAAGTATGAGACAAAGAAAAAAACAGCAAAATAATAAAACCTTTACTCAGCCCATTCCAGTATCAGTCATATTACTATTAATATATTATAAAGCAGGAGTATAACTGGTAGATTAGATATACCAAGATTGATTACTTCTAGCCTGAAGTAATGCTCTGTTCATGTTCTCTGTATACCAGAAGCCGACACATTTGCCAGCCCTGCTGCAGCCACCTAGAGAATGTACTTGTTGCTGCCATGTCACACCTCATGAGCTTTAGCAAATAGTATATACAGCTGCACGCAGGAATTGAAACAAGCCACACAGAAGAGCTAAATGTAGTTGCTAGCAGAAATTTCTAGAATAGCCCAGGAGGGCTTTTACAAATCAGGACATGAAGAGTCCCTTCAAATCTAAATTTCCCTTGGTGGTTAACTGCTGCTGCATTAGCAAATCTCCTGAACTAGAAAACCTTGCTGAGCTGTCTCACATATAGTTACACCATTGAAATGTGAAATACAACTGCTAGGAGTCTTTGCAATCTTTTCAAAGTATTTTCAAATGTATCAATTCAATCACACATCTATTAGAGTTATAGTATGTTATATCTGTTCACAAACCACAGGTAATTATAGCTGATTAAAACATACATAACTGATTAAAACATACATAACAAACATGCACAAAAACACTTTAAAGTATTTTAAAGGAGAAAAGTGTCATTTAGAATTAGCTGAAAAAACAGCGACAGACTTTAGAAGAGTGGGAGACAAAGGCTCCAAAGCTTCAGTCTTACAGACTTAATGTAAATACTTATAAATCCCAACCTACTTTATGTACTCACAAACTCTGCAGTCTTTTCAACACCAAAAATGGCCACAGGATTATAAAAGAGAACTGAAAAAAGGAAAATTGGAAGGCCAGCTACTCAAAACTCTCTCAACGATAATCATTGAGATAATTTCTCAAAAAGGATAGGCAAAGAGGGAAATAGAGGAGAAAATATTCTATATGAACATGCTTACCTGTTTCAATTATAAAAACTAAGAAGCATCTAGAAACAGTTTCAGACATTAAGATTACTTTCTTCTGCTAAATTTGGGTTCAGACACGTTAAGGCCTTTGTTTTGCTAAGTCAGGTTTAACTTAATGTTAGTTAACACGTCCTCACATCATAAATTTCTCCCAATAAGTAATCACTCCAATATTGCACTTTCCTATCACTGTCAGTTTTAAAACCTGTCTCTAGATATCAGGCAATAA
>NW_005054411.1:1671783-1698591 GCF_000277835.1 Geospiza fortis
ATAGGATGTTGCAATAAATGTACGTCAACTATATCAACACTCTCCTTCAGTTATCAAGGTACGCATGCTGTTTCTATGAAGCAGTAGTAGTATTGACCTGGAACAATTAATATTCTTCACAAGAATTACAATGACATCACCACTCACAGTGAGGAAAATGTAGTTAACAACACAGTCTATGGAAGCTATTTCTATTTTAATCAGAAATGTGACACGACCTCATCATAAGCTGCATGGAACAATGAATTTAAATCTCTAATTCTGTCTATGGATTCAGGTAAGCTATATTAATTAAGGATACAGAAAATAATTTGTAATCAGGTTTTCCCCGGTAATGTTAAACAGGTAAGCCTTTGAAGTCAAGTAAAGTAGAAACTAAAACAAGTTTTTTGTGAAAAAAATACTATCATCAGCATCCCTATATGACTGAGGGACACACTGTTCATGAACACGCATTTAAAAATCTTACAACAGTATTTCTTTACTAAGGTCAAACTCAGCACCAGTTTAAAAATAGCCTATTCTGAGGGCGAAGGGGATCTTACGCAGACGCAAACATCACAGCAGGCCTTCTGGGTGTACAGGATGCTATTATCCTTTGCTTGCTGACAACATACTTCCTTTTTATATGGCAAGACCACACTTCTGTCATTACAGTTGCCCTAGTTCTGGAAACATCAAAGTTATTGTTCTGAGAATGCCACTAATTTATCCCTTAAAGCAAACATATAAAACAACACATAGCACAAGAAATATGCTCACTAGCTATCTCTTTTTTGCCTTAAGATAGACACTTTTAATTACTGAAACTCTAAATGACATTATGGATGATGAGTTTATGAGAGCAATAATTTTAAGTTTTTACTCATACCTTTTCCCCTCCCTAGTCCAAAATTTTCTTTATATACTAATTATTTACATTTCACAAAGGTAGCAGTAAAAAAGATACCTAAAATAGCAGGGAAAATCAGAGCTGAGTGGCAAGAGAATAGGCTGGCTAGAGTGTTCTTCTACATATTGGCAGAAGACACAGGTCAAGATCAAATCAATTTAAGTTCTATTTATGAAATAAATGAAAAAGATTTTTGTCAATTCTTCCTACATAAAGTCATTAAATTACAGACATGACATGAAAATTTGTAGGTAACCCCTGTCTTCGCTTCCAGTGTTCTAGCAAATGAATTTTTTTGCCTTCATTTTAGGTGCCTTTTATACTTTATTACTGACACATTTTTCTCTGATTTTCAGTCCTTTATGAATGAATCCAGTAAGACTTCATTGAAAATTTAACAAGTGAGCAAACAACTGCTTCTGTACTTTAGCAGGCTCCACTTCCCACCTGGGAACCACTGCCCTCATATATTGTCAAACCATTTCCCTTTACTATAGTATGTCAAACATGTGCCAGTTTTTGGACGTCTTCTTACAGCCTCCCACCCACCCCACTGATTGCTGCACCACACACATCTGCCTGAACCTACTCATTGTTTCTCCTTCAGAGGATTTACAATCTAGGTACAAAACCTAAATGCAATCTGACCATTCTCTGTATGGTTCAGCTATTAACAAAACAGGTTTTCAATGCATGGCTGGATCTTGTAGAAGCAGTTTTAAGACAAATATCACAACCACATACACAGAAAAAGAGGGTTTTAGAAACTCCACTTCCATGCTATAAAACAAATTTTAAACATCATAATGCTTATTGTAAACATGAATTAGTAATGTAAACCTTGATAGTGTATAGCTATTATGGCTCACATTTTAAAAGTTCCATTGCTGAAATTCCATTTGATGTAAACAAACAGAATCATTCAGATTGGAAAGGACCTCTAGAAGTTATCTACTTCAGCTTATGGCCAAAACAGTTGCAACTGGAAAGGCAGATGAGGATGCTTGGGTTTCTGCTAGTCCAGTTTCAATTAAGGCTGGAGGCTTCATAGCCTCTCTGGCTATAAGGTGATCCTAATCCTTTTTCCCCCCCCCCCATATGTATAGTCAGAATGCCCCTTGCTGCAATTATGGCCCCTGTCATGTCCTTCTACCGTGCATCTCTGAGAAGGACTTCTCTGTAGCTGATCATCAGATAGACAGTTGGCAATAATGGTAAGTCCCAAATACAAATACACATGCTTATTTTTAAAGCTAAATGCTGTTCAATTCCACTTTTCAGGAACAGCTGATTGCACATAAAAAAACTAATGTTACTTTCATCAATATAATTTCCCTAGAAAATACAGTGATTATAAGGTTAATTATCATTTTAAACCTGATAATTTGCCATTCCCTTGCCTTTACCTTGGCTAACAGGTTGAAAAAACAGAAAACAAGGCCAAGACTGCTTATTACATGCAAAAATATTCATGTCCATAATATACTCAGCACAAGTCAAGACCCATGGTTTTTCTTCCAACTTCACCAATTAGATAGGAAATAAATATTTTTCATGTGTAAGCAAAATTCACTTTGTCAGCATATGTGTAGTTAATTGAAAGATTCCTAGAAGAAATATTCTGTAGTTAATATTTATGGTTGCTCATAATACAATTGACTAAATTGGCTTAAGGGAAGTTATTACTGAAAGATTCCAAGTCAGATGTGGCCATAATTTGTCCAAGAACACAATGTTTGAAATATCCTGTAAAACAAAATATCACCTCAGTATTTCCCAAACTGTACACAAAATGAAAATATGCTAACTGCCAAAAAAAAAAAAAGGATAAAATGTATTCAGGTATCTTTTTGCATATATAGAACCAATTTCATTTGGTTAATTGCTTACCTCCAGAACTTATAATATAAATAATCAGGTTTTATATCTTAAGAAAAATTACTGTATTCTAGGATTCAAGAACTGCTGAATCATACTGTAACATCCTACACATATTTCTCCGTTATAGCTTTCATACTACTGCAGATAGCAGAACTTAGCATTGGAATATGAAAGCCTCGATGCCAAGGAACTGGATCTCTTTGAAAGATAATGGTTTTGTACGGAAAAGAGAGAGTAAGCTGATTTCCAGAGTTATTCTAGGGAAAAAAATAAAATACATTACTCTGTCTCCTCATAGGTATACAACAACTTCTTCATAATAGGTGACACAGCATCTTTAGGTCCAAAATGTGTACTGTTCACAATTCACATAAAAAAATATGAAAGGTAAACACTTAAAAGAGTGAGTTTATATAAAACTGAATCTAGCGTCTCATGAATTCAGCACTCAGCATTTCATAAGTGCAGTGGAACCTAACAATAAGTACTTTGATTTGTTCTCTTCTCTAGGAATCAGTCAGCACATTGGCTTCACTTTCAAGGGAAGGAAATTACTTTCAACAAAGTCTCAGTTTAACAATCCTCTAAAGCGTCAAGGTATCTGATCATCAGATTAAACAGAGTATGTATTCAGAGCATATATTTTAAAATTACGGTCCATCTATATTTATCATAATCAAAAATACACTTGATCTAAAGTGCTAGAAAAACCATATGAATATCCATTAATTTTTTATCCTATATCATCACAGATTTTCAGTCTGAATTTACATAAGAAGGAGGTGTCTAATCTGAATACCCTGCAGAGAATGAGCACTGGAATTTCACGTTAGTTACTGAACAATCATATTGCCTGCCACTTCCAACAATGAGATTGCGTAGCTTATTTCACAGGCTTGTAAAACCTTTCCTAGTTCCAAGTACCTACAAGCAAAGCCAGTCATAAATAACCACCAAGTACTTTGCAGCAGTTGGAAATGTACAGAGAAAAAGGGTATCAAATATCTTTCTATAAGAGTTGTCAAAGTTTCTTAAGGTTCAAGGAAAAAACATTTAGGAAACATATACTGGTACCTTTCTGTACATACATGGAAGCAGATTCTGCTGCAGCAAAACATATTCCTAGCATCTAAATTATAGCTATTTCAAAAGGTAAAAGTGACATTTTTCTAAACCTAGGCAGGCTTCAAGCTCCTTTTGCTCAACATGACCTTCACAGGAGAGTCAGACATCCTACTGCAAGGCAGAGTTATGGAATCAGAGACAGATTTCCAGCCAACCATATCACCACTGCAATTTCTGCAACATTCCAAGCAGCTGTCCACTGAGACCCAAGACCTCCAAC
The DNA here is from genome assembly GCF_000277835.1 of Geospiza fortis. NCBI lineage: Eukaryota > Metazoa > Chordata > Aves > Passeriformes > Thraupidae > Geospiza > Geospiza fortis. The sequence continues at coordinate 1,675,902 of NW_005054411.1, forward strand.
ATACTGTGACTGCTCATCATCTAAAAGAGTTTAAAAAATTATTCTATACTGTTCCACTTTTTAAAATTTTTAGTGAAAAGGTAAAAATTATGCCATTTGGTAAAATAGGTTTTTTCTTCTTCTTCATTTGCCTGATCACTAAAAGGTGAAGTAAAATTAATTAAATTAGATTAATAAATCAGTTAATTTTGAGATTGAAAATTACTGTTAACACTCCTCCAACAGCAGAACATAGGGCCTTCTTATGTAACAATTAACTGTTAACACCTGATCATCCTAGAATTTGAAGATCACAACCATTTTTTCTCACATCTTTCTCACTTGCCAAAGAATCAGACATATATTTGTGTGTAACTACAAACTAACCTGCTTTTATTATTTATATCCTAATCTAGCTGAGTTGCAACACTTACTTCAACTCACAGTTCTTCCAGTGTAAACAGATACTGTACGTACTGGTAAGTATATCGACAGATAAGTCAATATACTTACCAGTATGTACAGTACCAATTCAGGAGCATCAAAATTAAAGCTGTTCTACACAGGATTATCTACAGATCCGTATTTTTAAGTATTTTTCTTCTGAGGTGGGCAAGACTGTAATATCCCTTCACTTTCACTACAATGGGTCTTAAAAAAATTTTATACTATTTACCTCAGAAGTAAATTCAACAAAATACCTGTCAAAATATTTGAGGTTGAATATAGGTGTGTGTATTCTATTCCTATCTGACGGGTCAGTTATATTCTATTAAGAGGGCCGCTTTCTTTATCTCTTCCACAACCAATCCTCCACCTGGGGAGATACCTTCTGTTAATGGGCCATTAAGTCTTGCTGCATGACTCATAAAATTACATTATCCCATTGTGAGATGCTCCACCCAGAGGGAGGAGCTAAGCATTCCTAATTGGATATAAACAGAGATTTGAAAGACCACAGCCAGCCTTTTCCAGTGGATTCCCAGAGGAGCAGCTATCTTCTCCACTGGATTCCCACGGAAAGACCAGGCCCATCTACACCACCACTGGATCTTTAGAGGAAGACTACACTCTTCTACAGGATCACTGCCTCAACAGAACCACACCTGCCACTCCAGGAGGACTGCAGCCCCCATTTAATCAGACTGTTACTAACACCCTGACCCACAGGGTGTTAGGTCATATTCTGAACTTGATAGTGTTGTTTTGTATTACTGCACTGTTTTGGTTTTTTTTTTAATTTTCTTCCCTAATAAAAAGCTGTTACTCCTGCTGTCATATCTTTGCCTGAAAGCTCCCTTAATTTCAAAATTCTAACAATTCGGAGGGAGAGGGTTTACAGTTTCCATTTCAGGGGAAGCTCCTGCCTTCCTTAGCAGACAACTGTCTTTTTCAAACCAAGACAATACCACAGACTGTGCATCTGACTTTAATTATTTTTGTCAAGTCTCTGAATGCTGCATTTTAAATTAAACACAAAGACTATATGATATGCAGGAAAACCTAAAACAAACTAAACAAACAAACCAAGCCCAAAACCTAAACCAACTCGGTAATCAATGAAGTGGATTTAGTAAACTTCCAATGTAGCATTCTAATACATACTCTAATAGATATTCAGCAACCACAATTTGTTTCTTAATTCAACAGCGCAGTACTTAATTCAATAAAAAGGCCAGTAAAATCAAAATCAGCCAGAATATGAAGTTTGCACAGCACCACTTACAATACTACAAGTAGTCTTCTCAATCAATTGACGCCTCTTTCACAAACAGCAAAAGCCATTTAACTTCCCCTTTTTAAAAATAAATATTGCTATTTTTAAATCTCCAACTTTCAATTTAATCACTGTAAGCTATAACATAATTCATTTATGTGACTTTTTGGCCTAAAGAGTCTAGCCAGGCTCTTTCCAGCAGTGATTCTTGCAATCAGGTCTCGTCAACTTCCCAGTCATATCCATAGGCTTTAAGTGTAACAATCCTAACTTTAACTGCAACAGCTTCTTTCCTCCACAACTGCTCATTTTGCACAGTAATGCAATCACTGCCTATTAAACCCCTCCTGAGCACTTCACAATACAACCAAGGATCATGTACAGTATCTGAAAAGTTTCCTTAGAAAAAGGATTTTACTTTATAAATAGAAGACACAAGGCTTTCTTCCACCAACAGCATTAACACACATATATAGTATGATACCCACACTAAGAATAGATAATAACACAGATAATAAAAGTAAAGTATATTTGATTTTTATCAAGAAAAGACACGAGAGGTTTTGTTTGTTTTTTTTCCCAGCTAAAAGAAAAGAATAGAAAAAGATTTTCTGAGGTCACTGAGGCACAGAAACTAAAGTGATTATTTCACTTCTGTGTCAGTACAACCTCCTTTGCAGTCTTACCTGCCAGAAGACAGATGACTTGGTACAGAGACCTAAGTACAAACAAAAATAGAACAGAAATTGGAAGACTTAAGAAGGCCAAGCAGAGGTATTCATAAAAGTTTGTCCAGTATTTTAGCCAGAAAGAACCTTTCTTAAACATAATGCAAGAACCATTAGATATCCATTCACATTATATCTATCAGAATTTAGTAGAAAATATTTTCATAATAACAACTAATTCAAATTCAAGGCATTTCCTTCAGTAAGTACCTTCTTACTGATATTTATTTTACTAAGCTAGTCTCAATAATGAAATTCCAATTAGTGATCTTCTATGAACAGCATATATTCAGTTTGCACCATTTAAGAACTCCTTTGTTTTCATCAACTAAACAAGATTATATTCCTTCAAAAATTGCATTATTCAGATTTGCATGTATAGGCTGAAACTTGTTGAACCATTACATAAAATCATCACTGCAATTATCTTTTCCAGTTCTCATTTCTGAACAGATGCCAGTGAGGGTCACAGCGGCAGAAACAACCTTAAATGCAGTACTTTGATTCTTCCTCCAGAATGATGATCTGCACTGGATTTTTCAAAGATCAAGACCACATAAATGCTTAGCAGTTTACCCAAAATAAAGGAGTTAACCAAAAGGTCTGAGTATAATCTTAGACTCAGACAAAGAAGTGACGGAAGCCACTTAATATCCCTCATAAGGACAAGAAGTATAGGAGACAACAAGTATGACTTGGGGTTTTTATTTAATGTCAAGGAATTTTCTACGTAGAAAGTTGGGTTTTTATTTAAAGCAATTATGCTCCTATATGAGAACTCAAAAAAAGCTGACAAAATGTACAACACTATTTCCTTACTTTTATAGCTGACCTTTAAAAATATGTTTTTAAACATACTGCCCATTTAGCTATTATAGTTCATGCCTTTAAAAGCATGTTATCATTCAGGACGTACAGAACAAACAGCATGGTTACCTTTTCTTCTCCCTCAGATTAATTTAGCATAGCTATTTTTATTTGACACATAAGAACACACTCTAAATTAGCAATAGAGGGACACCTGGCAACCTATCCAGCACGTAAGTTCCTGCTCTCAAACATTGCAGAAGGTGTTCTCTCTATTACAGACATAGCACAACTTTGAAATTAACCTCTAATTTTTGACCTCAAGGTTAAAATTAGCATCTGTGAATATTTACAACTTTAACTTTTCATCATTTGAAAATTTAAGCACCAACTTTTTTCTACATTAAGACTAGAATTTTGGAATAAAAAGACGGTATGATTGTACAATCAGGATGGGAGGGTTTCCGTAAAGGCAACCAAAATGAAATCTAGATCTAGAAATCACCCTTTGGCAACAACTTTTTATAGCAATGCCTGCATTTGCACACAGTAAAAAACAAATTACATACAGGTAACATTGGCAAAAATATCCCTTAATCTGCAGTAGAAGAGCACTATTTCTATAAGTGCTGGGAAGTGCAGCTGCAGCATGTATTCCCAGGGAACTGCACGAGCTGTACACCCCCCACTGTGACACAGCTCCAGCTACAATGCTGCTGGCACTCAAACTTTACAGAGTGAAACCAGCTGAGAGAACACTACATAACTTATAACTCATTCTGCAATACCTAATAAAGTTCTACACAACTGTTGAGATCTACCTCAGCTAAGCTCTTACAAAGTAGATGCCTGTTTCAACACAAAAGTTACTGAAAAAAATCAAGGTCTGCCTGGCAAAGACAAGTATTCGTCTTTGAATGATGACATCATGTGCTACATGACTTTTTCTTCTTTGAAGACAGATAAATGCATTTTACAAACTAAAAATAAACATTTTTTTTATTTTTTTTAAATCCATTTAAGAGATGGACAGGCAGTATTCTGAAACACAGAATAACTGAAATTACTTCATTTATTTAAAAATTATTCCTGTTTTGATTTTCAATGTATTAAGTCCCAGTAATCCAGCAGTACCTAAATTAGGCATCCAGCAAGTGATCAAGTTAAGGATGATAACATTTTGCTTAGTTCTGAATCAACTTAAAATTGAGAGTTCAAAAGTTACAGCATGTAACATTGAGCTCTCCTAATTCTGGTATCAATAAAAATGAGTTCAAACTAAAGGGAAAAAATATTCTAAAGGTTGAGGTAAGATATAACTATCTGTAAAATACTATACTGCAATTAAAGAAATAATTTTTTGTTAACAACTTATTATTTCCATTGGTTTTACCTGACTCTAATTTAATATTTTTAAAGATTAATGCTGTTTTAAATATTTTGTCTAAAGCAAGGTAAATGAACATGTGTGCATACAGTGGCTAATTTGACAGCTATGATTGAGATGAATGGTTCACCTACATCAGATAAAGAGACCAAGATGACAGAGACACATGCAGTCTTCATTCAGTACCTTTACTAGGTGTAAATATCACCATGTACTTGAGTACTTGGGTGCTCATTTGTAATCAAAGTCATAAAACAAATGTATATATGTGTATATATATATATATGTGTATCAAGAACTAGATCGGACAATAGAGGAAGAGCTTTCGGATCTGCAAGCAGTATGAGAATCATGACCACAGGCTCACTGATTCTCTTCCGGGGCATCCAGGACCACCAAGACTGACTCACCTCTTTGCTCTCTTCATAGCATCGGAGATACCATGTCATTCTGGATGGCTACAGTTTCTACCACAATTCCTAAAGGGATTGTTGAGATCCCAGCTAGCAAAGTCCACTGTAAGTAGAAGGCCAACAGCCAAAACTTGGAGCAAAGAGATGAGTTTGAATGGCCCTGGTCATGCTGCCATGAAATAATATTTTACCTCCACTCTTGTTCTACAAATGACCACCCTTCCAGAACCTCTAAAATATCTTCTACTACAACTTGGCAAAGAGGAGACAGTGGACAAGTGTAAAGCAGCCAACAAGGATACAAAACAAAGGTTTACATATCCATTTGCCTATCTCAGTCACAACAATACTTTCTCAACTGAATTTCTGAGAGGATCTGTAAAGGAGCATCTGATAGGACATCCACCTTCCCTGTTCATGCCTTACCTAAATCAGGATCTGAGGACCAGTAAGTAAAATTCACACATATATGTGAGTTATAGAAATCATAAGTAAACAATCAAAATGAAAAAGATAAAAGTATTAACCCGTTTACACAATAGAAGCATTGTACAGCAAAATTCTCAAAAACTGACAGGTACAAAATCACATCCAGATACTATATCCTGCAAGACTTTACCACACAATTAAAAACTTAACAATACAATAAGGAAGCAGGCTAAAACTGCTTCTAACAAACCTGTATCATGAGGTACTTAAAAGTTGTTACTGCAAATGTAAACATTGAATGATATTTTATATTAAAACTATCCAAAATTATCTTTACACTGTTTAACTTCCTTTGTAGTGATCTTAAAATCCTTTGGGAATACTCTGACCTGATTATCCAGTGGGCTTCCCAAAGACTAAGAAAAGCTTCCATACAGTGCATAAATACAACTTCTTCTATGTGAGTCTACATAAACTCCACCAAGATTAGGGAAAAGTTTCCAAACATACAAAAATCTCCACAGTAGAGATACATAGTTATACTATATATCTCTACTGTTATATATAGTTATACTATATATCTCTACTAGTTATGCCGCTCAAACATACAGCAAAGTGAAAATAACCAATACAGATGGCTCAGACAGAATCACAAATATTCAAGGAGTATAACAAGAATGAAACTATTAATTTTGTTTTCTGATCAGACAATGTGCTCATTTTCTGTTCAGTCTATTAATTACTAATCAGTTATACAGATTCTTTTAAACAATCACCACAGCATGACTTGGGCAGAGGGATGCACACGCAGGCAGAATCACATTTTACAGCATCCATTAAGTCACCTGAAATTGAAGCCCTTTTGCAATATTATCTCTAGCAAATATGAATAAATTCATATTTGTAGCTAGACTATTTACAGAAAATTTTACATGACAGAAAATGAGACAGATCACGGCGCAAATTTTAAGTGTCTAGCAAAAGAAGAAAACTGTCTTACAAATTACCACTACAGTGAAGAGGAAAGCAAAAAAAGGGACAATTAGAAAAGATATATGACAAAAAGGCAGTTAGATAATATGGCTTCCAAAGACATTTTTGTTACAATTTACATATTGTGCATTTCACTTACAAAACTAAAACCTTAAGCTTAAACTCCCCAAGCATATAATATGAGTATGCATTATAACCCTGCACCAGTTATGAGCACTTTGACATTCTATTTCTTTATTATATTAAGGCTGAAATGGAGTTTCTGTCCTCTGTTAGTCTTGAGTATTTTGAACAGTGAAACACTGCCACCTTTCGGCTTGATACATAGACCTCCCAATTTTGGAATTCTATATTTTGCTCCATTGGTCCTTATGGAGGTGGTTGAATCCTTGAGGTCTTATCTAAAATTTTATTCAGTAGACATACTTCACCAGGAAGAAAACCATACAGTACTAGTCAATAAAGAAAATTTTTCTCATAAGTACATAGCCAAGCAACTCAAGACTATACTCCTTTAGGCCATATAATGTTTTATGTTTATGTTCCGTCTCACAACTCTTTGCTCTTGGCAGTTTTGGTACACATACACACTGTATCACACAATACCTTGCATTCCTTTCAAGTAAAAACCTGGTAATGCATTTTTTGAACATCTGAGTTTTGAAAACAGACAAAAGAAACAACAATAATGCATTATTTAAAATGTTAGGCTCCTTGCTCATGTATATACCTACATTATTGTAGACAAAACACCAATAGTTCAACATCTACATAAGCATGTATTGAAATATATGCAAAATTACTTACACCAGTGACACAATGTCCCCACGTTGTACATCGTAATTTCTAATGCTCCAGTGGTTCAAGAGTACTACATCAGATGCTTGTCTTCCCCCAGGATTCAAAGAAGGCTGAGAGAAGGGGAGAAAAACATCTACATTTAGATTTACATTTTCTTTTTCAATTTTCCCCCTAATTATCTTTCCATCAATAGGTGAAACCCATTAAAATTGGTAAAAAACATACCCACTTACTGTAAGAGGGCAAGAATCTGTTGTATTACAGAAAATACATTTGAAATACACTTCTTTATTAAATGACATGTTAAAAATCATTAATTTATGACAAACTCTAGTTCACATCTTTCAACGCACTACTGCATGCAAATCAGATTGCACAGGATACATACTTATTTTGTCATTATATTGCAAAGGTTCCATATTATTGTTTTCCTTATTGCAAGAGTTTCACGCCTCCTTGACGTTTCTCATAAGTAGCTCCTCTAAGCACTGACTCTTCCTTCTTCTTACAGCAGCCAACAGCCTCCAGGTCCCCTCAACCAACCAATCCACTCTTTTATAACACTCTTCTTCTTATTGGCAACATCTGTGGCCTGTTATAGCCAGGTCTGCTCCTAATCTTTAATAATTAACCCAGCTGCAACTCCTTAGGGGTAAGATTACTTTCTATACTACCTTTATTTTCTTATATTCTATGCTCCTACATACAGCAAACCTGATGAAAAGAAGGGATTGCTGTTACTCCTTATCATTTAATATTAAAATCAAAGGAGAACCAAGTACACTAATTCCCAAGGGAAAAAAAAAACCCAAGCTTTTTGCAGGCATCTTACTATTTATAAAAGCATAATGCACTAAAAATGAAATATGGACTTGTAACAATACTAATTTCAGCATCCTTTGCAAAGGGGAAAAACAAGCACTATACCTACAGCACACACGGACACTAGCAACAAATGTGGGCCTTCCATAACAGGACACAAAAGGGCATGAATCAAAATAACCAAGTAATTAATGCATAATTAGGAGGCACATCAAATCCCCCAAAATTATGTTGTGTGATATGATACAAAACCAGGGTACCTAATCAATGCTGCCTCTGAGTTAACTCTTGAGAAAGGGCAGAGGAAGAAGCCCATCACAATACTCTGTTAACTCTTGGAAAAGGGCAGAGGAAGAAACCCTTTATTTTTGCAAGGCTTACTTTAAAACAAAGACTCCTTTTACTATACAGAAATTATTTAAGAGTATTCCAGACTGAAGTTTTCTAATAATTTATTTCTCAGAAAGTATTTTCAGGGTCTTCAAAAAAAATTACAGTATCTCCCAAGTTGGCCAAGAGATAATCACTAATTAGAGTTAGGTGATATATGCCATAAAGCGCATAGTGTTGAAACTAAGCTACCCCTCCTTTGTATGGTAATTGCAATATTAGCTAAAAATTTTGTTATTGTTGCTGTTGTTGTAGAAAAGGCACTTACACTTTAACTTGAAGCACCACATAAACCACTGGACTTTTACTGCTATATTCCCCTCTCCAAACTGATGGTACCTTTGGTGAGCAAACCAACAGGAGGACTGCAATTAACTCTTCTCAACTCTAGTAATTACACAGTGTCAAATTTCATTCCATCGTAAACTGCTCTCAAATAAAATGGTTATTTAGTATTTATTTTTAACTTCAAACACAATTTCTCTTTATTACAGTCTCTTCATTTATCATTGCTAAATAGATTGGTTCACAAAGACATGCTTCAAATGGGATTTGTGAAAAATTAGTTTTTCAAGGTGCAAGAGGAAGTCATGTGGTAGGGACCTCAGTAGGTGTAATTCACACGAACAGTAAGCAATAAGCTAGGTCAAAAGAATAAGCATGGTAGGGAGAGGGGGAGGGATATGACATCATATGTTTAGTTAAACAACAAACAAGGCTAGTTACATTTTGGGCTACAGAAAAATTTCCAGTAAGGTAAATCAGGGGATCAAAGCAGATCACTTTAATATCCATAGAGATATGGTCTGAGCGTAAGCTATAAATATATTAATACTCATTGCTGTTTTATTTACTAGACTCAATGCACTGCAAGAACCAGATAAATGAAAACCAGGACCTAATTAGCCGTTATTTTATTAGTAGTTTTTAATCAAGAGTTCCAGAATTATCACCTTTACAGCATTTTCCACCAAAGGATCAAATATTTACATACAAGTGACTTACATACAAACTCACAAACAATTCAGTCATACTCACTTTGCCAAATGCAGGTACATAGGGGCCAGAATCTTTCAACCCTACTAAGTATAAGGCAGAGCCCAATCTTACAAAGCAGGAATCATACATATGACATATTCTCACAAAGTAAACTCCTTAGTACTCAAAGGTATCTGCCTTAAAAGGCCAAAAGAGGAGGATGAAACCTTTAATAGAAACCTTAAAACCATTGTTCCAAAAGATAATGTATCTCACAGCTGATATCTAGAATATATCTAAATAAGTGCTCACACACTTTTTGTATCACATAAACTTACATCAACTACATCTTACAGAGAAATACACCAGGTAGTTACAGTATTGCCCTAGTTGCACTATCCCAGTTGACTCCTATTTTTTATGCATTTAAACAAAGACAACACCTTAGAATTCAAATACATTTGGATATTGCATAAGCTTTTTTTAACTTAAAGCACTCTAAATGCATTTTTAACAATACCTGACCTCATTTCAACATACAGAGTAGATATTCAACTCATACATTAGAATGGTGTTTGAGAAAAATACGACAGTATAGGCTTTTTCTTCTCTCTCACAAAAAAAAACCTGACAAATGTGCAGACAATAGCACTATTTTGTTAGAAGAAAGTGAAGGAAAACTAGGAGACAACTACTCATTTACATCATCACTATTGTCTATTAAAAAAAATAAAAGGATAAATCCTTCAGCAAGCGCCTCTATTGTAAATAATTTCTCCACTCTATATTCTCTACTGTAACTAACTGAGATTCCACAACAAACATGTATAGAAACAATACAACTTATTTCTCATGATATTTTAACTACTAGTGAGGTTTCAGGTCTAGGAAAATCAAAATACAGCTTCTGCAAAAGGAGTCAACAAATAGAGTCACAAGGACTTTTCATAAGAAACAAAATGACACAGAGGTTTCTTCCTTCTAGTCTGAAGCATTATAACTTCTTTGCTCAAGCTTTTGGCATAAAAGCCTGCTACAAATAAGGCACACAGATCTTAATTTAAACTGTGGTGCAGAAGCCACCAAACATTACTCTTTCCAATTACTAACTAATCTAATGCTAAAAGCATGCAAATTGAGATCCCCAGCCATATGATGAAGCCTCATAGGACATGAGGTTCCATTAGTAGGAGGGTAAAAACATGCCCTTTTGCTATAAATAATGATTAACTTGATAGTTGTTATGCTGCTAGTGAAGGTCACAACTTATTTGCTTGAAGCTTGGGGAACACAAAGAATATTCACATGAGCTTACAGTCTTAGGTACAGTAATCCTAATAATAAAGTTAGGAGAACCTGCCACAGAATAATTACAACTGCTATTATGCATAATGGAATAGAACATTCAATAATGTTTGCTGCAGAAACATGAGTGCTTCATCAGAGATCACTGCTCAGGCCACTTCCTATAATCCTTGGTGTTGAACTGTTTGCAATAGAACTTGCATATAAAGCTGCACATACGCTGTCATTTTCTATCCCACTTTAAAACAGTCCATTTGATTTAGTGAGTTTACAAATTTATATATCCATGAGGGGTTCCTTTTCCACATCTTTATGTATGAAGAGTCTGTAATATTGTACAAGCAATGAAACTCAATAAAAAATAACATAAATCAATATCAAGGTGTCCATATGACAACAAACATTTTAAAGACACTACAAGAAGTCACACAAAAAAAATTCACAACAGTCAATTAAGAAATCTTACTACCAGTTATTTTTTTCACTTACATTTAATATTGTAAACAGATTACAAACTCACTAGAAACACACTATTAATAGAATGCTAGATGAGCATATCAATCTAAAATCCTAAGCAACAAAACTACCTCATGTGATGATTAAAAAACCCAGTAAATTTGGAAATAAAAGAGAAGGTAATGAAACTATTAAAACTGTTAAAATTATAAACTGCAATAGCTCACACTTATTCCCTATAGGTTAGAGTTAATACACATATACACCGAATTCAGCACAAGTGAAATTATGACAGGTGGCTGAAAGCACTGAAAAATACAAAATCAGCTGGAGACAATGGAATGCATGAAGTCTTTCTTAATTGGTTGGGTCAGAAAATTTTAATTTTCATTAGAAGCTGTATTCATATGCTTGCCAGGGTGTCAAAAAGTGTTCCCATTATCAGTACTATGAAGCAGCAGTAAGGCTGCTTCATAGTACTGAACAAAAGGAGAAAGTGTAGGGGGAGAGAAAGCACACAGCAGAGAACAAGAGTAGGAGAACAAGCATGACACAGAGAAATTTATTTCTTGCTTCTTGTCAAAACTTTTAATTTCAGGCTCATCAGGAGCCAGAATCATGAGTATACAAAGCCAGCTAGACATTTTAGAGGTCTATTACAAACAGATTCTTGAGAATCTTACCATGGTATCAAATTGAGACAATAAGGTACCACTGGAAGCATGTGATTGAAGGATACAATCTGACTTCAAACTGACTGAACCTCAGTCTTTCTCATACCTATGGCTTTAAGATATGTTTGACATAGATCACTCTCCAAAGAACACAGTTAACAGACAGAATTGCAACAAGACCAGTACTCCCTCAAGCTACTCTTAGAGAGAGAGATATATTCCTTATAATTGTGTCCCTGTCAGACTTGCTTAGATGCCTAATAAATCTTGGCAAGGAAATTAGTATCTTATTAAAAGCACTAGGATTTTTTTTCAATCTGAAAAATGGCCATATCCATAGAAGTTTAAAACAAACCTCTATTTCAGTTCTGTTTCAGAATACAACCAGAGAGTTTTACAGACACTGAAGTGTCAGTAAAATTATAAATGTCAGCTTTCAAGCTATCCATTTTTCAGTCAACAGAGGCAATGTTTAGTTAACAGATACAGCAAGGGAAAAGCTTCAATTTTAATAATCCAGCGAATATATTTTGCTTTCCCTTTGTCAGGTTGAATAAATCTAAGCAAATGACTGTAGTGTTCTTCAAATCTTCCATGGATAAACCATAGTCAACTATGTGCTCTTCAAGTGAGTAGCAAAGCAACACTCCAAAACAATACCAGAGCACTCTGAAACACTTGGGACTGACTTCAAAGAAAACATAAAACTGAGGTACTAACCAGAAGCACAACAGACTTGTGGAGAGGGAAATCTAAGAAATTTCTTTCCAGCTACTGAAGCAAAACTATTGCACAATAATGGATATCAAACAGAACACTACATCAGAGGCAGAAAAAGATCAAACAATAAATGGCAATGTGGTGTGCTAAAAAAAAATTTAAATATTTAAATGCTCAGGTCACGCCCACTAATAGCAAAAAAAAAACCCAAAAAACAGAAACAAACAAAGGCAGAAAGCCAAAACCAGAAAATCCAACATGAATCTGCATCTTAAAACATTCCATGTGGCTCTACACCTGCAACAGAGGCAAAAAATGGGAAGATGGAAAACAGAGGAGTCGTAGTCATCTGGCTAATTTTGTACTTCTCCAGATGCTGTACTATATATTTGAAGTCCTCCTGTCTGAAGATAGCAAAAAGACAATGAAACAGGTTTTTTTCACAGTTTTCCCTTCCTCTCCTTTTTAGTGCAAATGTCTGGCTCTGCAACTGCAAGCCCTCAGATTGTCCTCACTTTCACTGGTCGTCAATGATATTCAGAAAAACATCTGTGAAAAGGGCAATAATAACTTATGCTACACCTAGCTTTTGGCCTTGGATTGTAGAATTACTGGAGTAACACGATTTTATTTTCATCCCTGTTCTAGATATGAGAGCTGCCTGTTGGGGTTTCTGGACAGAGTTTAAACATCAGATTACAGACTGCCACAAAAGACACAATGCCACCTTGCCATTCTCTCCTCCCCACCACATGCTTTTTAGAATATTAAACATAAATCAGCCAAGTGCAGGATCAAGCCTAAGTTTTCTAGCCCATGTGTAAATTCTGCATAATTCAAATGCCAGCAGCTGGTCTTGATTGCTGTGAAATCTCTCTTCAAGGTACTGAGCTTATTAAGACAATCAGAAAAGAGAGCTTGACATCCAAAAATCAAATCCTTACTCTCTACTAATTGGAATGTTGCAACATTGGAACAAAATACATCATTGTTATCAGCGGTGATGCACACCAAAGTGCAGTGCATATGATTTAAAATGCAAAGTAACAACGTGGAAATTTTCTATCTACGTTAAAATATAGCTTTTTCAAGACCAAATAAATGGTGAAAAAAATAGTATTCATGAGTATTTCTTTATCACCTAAATGTTACACATTCTATTTATATTTACTTGCTTATGCTGTATAAGCATTCAATATAACCAAAGTAAAAACAGTGAACTAATGACTATTTCCTGATAAACAGAAGCAATGACAGTAGCTTCATGCCACTTTCAGTATTCTTCCCTGCAATTGTGCCATATGTGTTCAATAGTAAGAACAAGAATAGCAAGAAACAGTTTTACCATACAGTTACTATAATGTCACTACTAAAAATTAATAAAGTCTCTTTGTGAGTCATCAATTCAATCCCAAGCGACAAAATATATTGCTCCAAATATTTCTAAATGTCTATGAAGGTATCAAAACAATCTATCACTATTTCTCCATATATTTTCTTTTTACTGACACAGAATTTTGGGAAGTTTTGCTATCAAAATCTTTTCTTTCACATCATAAAATATTTAACAAAATAGAAATTAAACTATTCTATACCAGAACGTCATTTAATAACAATTGAGAAGAAGATTTTTTTCACCTTGCTATTATCAGTGGAGAGCAACCTTTTAATTTCCTGAAATACAAAAGATATTTCCACCAATACCTGCATTGATGCTCCTTCCACCCTTGCGACACAGGCAACTCTATCCAGAAAAGTCACAGTTACAGGAACGGCAACAAAGAAACCTTTAAAAATGGCTTTAATGTATCTCCTCCCCAAACCCTGAGCCTGTGCCATAGTCTGAAAAACATGAAGGAAAGAAAAAGGTCGTTATAGAAAAAAATTGAAGTAACATCAACATGTTGCAATTTAACACAGAATAATTAAGAATAAATTTATTATCTGTTAGAGGTTCACAATATTCAGAGTGAAAAAAAAACGAATGTGCACATGAGAATGGAAAAAACCCCAAACCAACAAACCAGAAATCTTAATCAGATTTTAAATGTCTATTCTACAGAACAGAGCTTGATACTTCACATTTACCCTTTAGCTAATTTGAACATTTCTTGCGATCCTGTGCTAGCAGAAGTACTTGATAAAAATTGTTGAAGGTGCAGGTAAGCAACAAGCAAAGTGATGCAAGCAGACATAATTTAATAATGCATTTTGGAAGAAAGAAGCATTGCAAATAATTTTCTCTGCACACACTGGTATTTATTAATTTTTCACCCCCAAAGGCGGATTGTGTTAAGCAAAGGAAAGCTATTTGCAACACATCACCTTTTCTGTATTAAATATTTTCACAAATGAAAATGCATAAATGCATTATTTCCACACTGGTGGTACTGCAAACATAAAATCAATTCAAATTGTCACACATATCATAGGGACACACCATAACATGATGACTGCTTGTTCATCATCCGTCACAAAGTTAAAAGCATGCTGGCAGACTAGGCAGCTACGTAATGACACATGGGATGATTCCACTCCAACTCCATGTATTATACTATCTCTCATCTCTTTTATTTAGCCCTGAACATGCTTTGAAAATACCTACAAAGTGCACTGAAACACCAGCTGTTTGTTTGTATTAGTCATACCTCTGAAAAACAAGCTGAATATCCAGGCACTGCTGCATAGACCCAAGCCCAATTTACACAACTGCAGTTTTAGTATAAAAAATGCTGTCTTTCACCTATTGGCAACTCCCTTTTAAACTGGTGCTTCCACCTAATGAATCCCTGGTAGATCAGCTTGTGTTTATATCCAAGAATACAGAGTTATTTTTCAATTAAAATAATGAAAAGTGTAAATATATGCAGTTTCATTCAATCCTCTTACAAAGTACTTAAAATTTCACACTATAATCCTTCTTCTTTGTTGCATTTTCAGAAACATGGAAGTGATTAACTATTTGCATGCAGAATATAAACTAATATCACTCTGATGAAATAGTACTGAAGGTAGTATTTCTGTCACAGACAGAGCTTCTTCATTCCAAAAAACCATAAAACTTAGAAGAGAAAATTCAGTTCTACAAAGTAAGCCATCTGCATATTTGTCACTAGAATTCTTTATAGATATTAACAGCTTTGCAATGACAAGATCTGTCTTCTGAGACTATTACTTCTGACATTCACCTTCAAAAAGTTTTATTTTTTTTAAGAGGAAATATTTCATCATCTGTGACTTGCTCAAAGTTTAAATTTTCACACTGCTTATAATTCAGGCATTTTCTTTCTGAACATTTCATGAAAACATTTTCAATTTGCATCAACCACTTTTACAAATAATTTGAAATAAGCTGTGAAACAGAACAAAAACCTCAACATTTCAAGACAAAAGCTATAAGGATTACTCTCAGCTTATCATTTAAGAACTGGTTATTAGACTCAATCCACCAAAAGAAACTATTGCCTCAACCAGTAAAGCTTTACCTTTGGAAAATATGCCAGCTAAAAATAAAATCTCTAAAAATCAAGGTTTTGTCGACCTTTTGACTACATTATTGCCTACACTTAATACTCTTCTCTCAATCTATTTACTTTGAATTTTGCATCTTGAGTTTTGTGGCTGGAACTCTACTTCTCTGCTATGAGGTCTGGCATCTCAGACCTCCTCTACTCTAATAGCAATGCCAGACACAAAACCCCATTTTGAGACCTTACACACAAATATATTCACCATGTTCTCTAGAGTAACTTGAGCAGGAAAACATTGTCTGACACATGTATCACAATATCGCTGATTTAAGAATAGTTTTTAAAAATTCAGAAATCAAACAACTTTACTTCTCTTAAAATTCCTCAAACATCTTTTTCATTAATAATGAAACATGAATATTCATCTCATCCTTTCTACTGAATCCATGGACAGATATTGTCATAAACTTCCTGCAGAAGCCCCATGCTAGTATCTACAGAAAAATTCAGAATCTGAAGAGAAGTAATTGGTCAGACAATCCACAGGAGACCAACCATATGCTTCCTAGAACTACAAGCTAATTAATAGTGACAGAGAATCTAGCAGTCAGGTTAAAACTGCTAAGACAAAATGCTTCTTTCTCAGTACACCACTTGGACAAGGCAACACCAGCAGTATTAAGCAGCTGTGGACAACACTGGGAATTAAAGTCTTACTTTTGTGGGTTTGAACACATGCAGCATTACATGGCACAATATAAAAAAACATGAGGGGAAAAGCACCAGCAGCACCCCTACAAGCAATCAATTTGCAAAGCCACCAAAACCAACAATTTATGTGCTCAAGGACTTCTCTACTTGTCCTGAATTTTTTCCTCTCCTCCCCTCTCCTCTTGGTAAGAGATCAAACCACTCGTTTCATCCTCCCTGTAAACCAAAATGAGGAGCCCTTCATTCATAACGATGAGCTACATTCTGAACTTTTCCTGGTTCCCCACCTCCCACAGCAAAGGACAGTTTTTCCCCATAACACAAACTGAGCCACTCAGCAGAAGCCTTTCTTCCCAAAAGACAGCAAACACTTGCACACACATTTCAAACAATTTGAGAAGAACTATTTAAAAACAATCCATCTATAACCTTAAGTCCTTTCATACAGCAAAACATTTTCAACACATAGCTAAGTTACTACACATCAGTACCTAACTTAACAGTGCCCACATTTTTGCCAGGTCTGCTTCATAAACTTTCCCCTCTAAAAAGCACAAATAAGTAAATGCACATGCAGAGTTCCCGTGCAACTGTTGACAAAATAGTTCACCACCCAACTGCCAGTAAATGGGAAGTTTCCCCTCCCTCTTTCCACACAAGGGGCTTCAAATTGTCTTGCACTGCCACAGGGGAAGGGCAGCAGAAAGGCATTTTGCAGCATTACCTTCTACCAGTAACTGGACATGGGAATGGATAAATTCAACTGATAAATACTGCTGGATAAAATGTTCAGTGTTGTTTTTTCTTAAACTTTGATGGTCGTAGGAGAAAAGAAGGGGGAAAAGTAATGATAAGCATTTACTGCACTCACAAGAGAGAATTTAGGGCAGTAAAGAGTAGACACAAAAACGACCCTTAAAAGAAAAAAATTCTGGTTGGAGTTTTTTTTATAAAGAAAACATAAGATAGTCATCATTCCTGAAGATAATATTCTGCTCTTAGAGATTTCTAAAACATCTATAGATTTTAAAAGCATCATATTTCTGGAGTGAAATTCTGAAATACAGTGCAGTGTCAGGTTTACGATGACAGGTTTAAATGCATGTCAGTGAGGCAAGCCAAGTATTGTTTGCTGAAAAAAATAATTTCCCTAACACATATTTCTGTACCTCTGACCAATTTGACGCCTTGAATAAGATCAACAAATCACAACACTTAAAAGATGTGGGGGGAAAAAAAGAAATAACATAACCAAATACAAAAAAAAACAGAATAAAATACTTTAGAGATGCATATACTTTTCAGCACCTCTAAGTTACACTTGGTTTAGGGAAAAAAAACCCCACAGAATAACTCAGTAGAACTGACAAACTTCAAACGAACAATCTTGAAAACTTGTTTGAAATGGAAACACGGACAAGAAAAATCCAAGATCAAAAATGCTAGCATATAGCAGGTCAAAGCATTAAGAATTTCACATTGTGCAGCTCAGAGATTAAGGCAGATGGAGCACAGCATTATCCAGACTGAAGTATTTGGTGCACAAAAGGTCCAGGGATTATAATGAGCCCCTCATGGGTACTACAACATATGGAGCAGAGATGCTATTTAGATAGCTCTCTATGTATAAAATGTTTATTTTTTCTTACACTTGCCTGCACATTAGAAGACACTGTTTATCAAATAGCCTGCAGAAAATCATCAAGTAATTCAGAAAGCCCCAGGTTACAATATATTTGCAAACCTAGGTACTTAAAAATTACCCACAGAAGTACAATAGGAAAAATAGCTGTAAAAACAAGGCATTAGCAGTCATCCGCAAAGGAAATAGAATGGCCCCTGATGTGCTTCTACAAGAAGACGTGAGGGAACAGGAAGGAGGGAATTACAACCTATATGCAAAACAACTACCCCACCAAGACTGCTACATTAGTGTGAAATTACCTATTTGATCTTGTTTAGGAATTAGTAACTATATGATATATAGTTCAAGAATCCATTGAAACAACCAACTTCTCTGTCAATCAAAATATGCATTTTTAAATAAATCAATTGCACCACACAGAATTCAGGATATATGGTTTGAAAATAAAGAAGACTTTCATAACAAAAAAGTCCATTACACATGAATAAGCCAAATTTTATTGTGTCCTATAAAACATAAAACTGAGGACAAAAGCTTTTAAGACTGGTCTAATTTGAAGATGAGGTTATACCTGGCTTAATAACCATGATTAACAGGATACCGCTCAGTATAAGAATTTGTGTGATCTTTTTAACACACTCTTTTTCTACAATCTTTCATGATACAAGGCCAGAGCTAATTACTGCCATGCAGCCTGAGCCTAATTTCCAATTTTAGTTTTATATTTCGGTAATTTTTTATACTATAGTGATTACTGTAAGGGTACAAATATGCAGAGCTTTTAGTAGGCTGATTTAACTCATATTTATTTATCAAGTGCAGGCTTGGACATGATGGTGATGAATGCCACAGAAGAATCAAAATAGACTAGCCCATAAGTTTTCAGTTAGAATAATCAATATAGATCAGTGCATTTAAGTTTTCCTATAAAAATCCTATCTAGTTCCAGAAGAAGCTCTCATTTATCCTTCAATAAAGCCAACTCTATCCTGGTATTATTCCACTATCATGGTAACATGTCTATTCAATTAATGTGTTTATATTCTGCACAGGTTTTACTCATCCTATTCCTTCATCATATTACTCTCTCTCCCCTAGCACCCAGACATGAAAGAACACCCCTCTATTTTGAGTTTGGAAATATCTCAGGTCATGGAAACAACTGTTGTGTTACTGAAGAAGAAAATCATAACCTAATCTGCAGCACACGTATGCTCTGCTGTTCTTTTTTCTTTTCTCTAAGTTAGTCTTTTTGTTCTGACACCCAGATGTTTTGTTTGTTGCAAATACAAAGCAGCAGATTTTGTTAGTTTCAACTCCATTCTGTACCATTTTCTTATGCCTTTGATTGAATTCAAGCAATTACAATTTCCATGTAATAGCTCCCAGCCTATGAAATATTTAGAATTTTTTCCAGTACATCACAGTAAAGAAAAACAATAATAAAAATCCATTTTTCTAGTCTTCTCAGTGCTGTAACATACAGCGAAGTTCCCAGAAGCAGACAAAACCAGATCAACCATAATGAGCTTTTAGCTCACAAACCAAATAGAAAAGCTTAAACTACAACAATCATTAACATAATCAGTCACAGAATTATTGCTGGGGGAAAAAAATCAGTCTAATGTGGAACTGATTTTTCTTTTAATATAATATTACTATATTCCATCACTGGGATCTGTGTCATACACAAAGGCTTAGTTGATGTGTTGGTTGTAACTGGAAAGAAATTCATATTGCTTATTCTTAGAAATTAATTTTGTGTTTCAAGTACACAGATTTTACTCTAATGGACAATCTTGTACTTCCAAACAGAACATTTTACTGTTCAAATATAAGCAAAACTAGAAGAAAACACAGCTGTCGATCAAAGTTACTCTCAGCTATCAAATTAACAACTAGCTTAGGATGGCAAGTAATCAGCCATCCCTTAGCTCTGACAAGTTATTCAGGATTCCATTTTATACACACAAGCATCAAGGATAGAAATTGCAATTAAAAACATTAGTAATTGTTACAAATCAGATTTTTTCCCAGCACTTAAAACTTCAGATGTAATGAAATATCTTCCAAGTACTAGCACACAGGCGACTGGCAGAGTACCAGTCCCTCTAACATATAAGTTACAATATTTGGGTTTATTCATGTTCCTGCACCTTCAAAGAAACTAAAGATCATTACTATATACTGTAGATAAAGGAAAGTACTAAATTACATTAATTTTTGGAACTCACTTAAGAGAGCAACATAACACATGTTCACCTTCTTACAACTGGAAGTTCTGTGTTGCTTTCAGCCTAAGGATTCAATGCCTGCAACCAAAGTTAATTGTTAAAATTAAAGTGTCCTTTGCAAATAACTACCAGCTGCTGCTATGTTTTGCTCTCAAGTAGACTGCATAAATGAGGAGTTGCTTTGAAACTTACTGAATTTGTAAATTATATTTACAGTAAACAATAGCATAACCTTTGAATTTCAATGAATTTGTGCATTCATCTAGTCAACTCTCTGGATTCTTTCAAGCACCATTGAACTGTGATGTTAGTTGTGGTTATCCAGAAACAAATTTAGGCAAAAACAAAGACAACAAAAAAGAGGAAATATTCATTTTTCACCGAAATATATAACTTCAAGTATTCAGATAACATTCAATGAACAGCCTAAAAGTAAGAATAACAGCACTCAGCTTCAAGCATTAATATCATCAGAAGCAAATTCTTCTAAAAGATTTTGCTTTTGGATTAAGAAGTTTCATATGGAACAAGGAAGGTTCTTCTAGCCTAACAGAAAGTCAAATGAATACAAAAACAAATTAATAGAAGAAACAAGAGTCTCAGCTATGAATCTTTAAAGCATGCCAGTATACACTGAGTATACGAGGACAGAATAATGACTGAAAATAATATTTATTATGGTATGAAAAAATGATGCCAAGAGAAAGAACAGAAAATTCTTTTACTATTTGAAAGATATTTTCCATTTTCATCATACTTCACAAAAATAACTACTTCTCCCACAACTACTGTAAAAGCAGCTTTGTGTATCCTTGTTCAAAGCAGGGAAATTGGGACTGACTCCTCGACAGAACATTCCCATGAAAGCCAGCAATAAAACCTAATGAACCAACTACTTACCATCTACTGTCTGGGGAATAGCAACAAACTAAATGTATAAACTAATACAGAAAATTATGCCTTCAAAAATAATTGCCTTTATTTTAACAACTCATGTTTTATCCTTGAACTCTAGAGGTCACTGTGGGAGTTGTTAAGAGCAGACCTAGCGTACTCCAACATTCCCCACCACATTGATTCTGAGTCTGGGATTCATGATAACTTCAACTGCCTTGTAAGTTTGTCAGGTCCCAAGAATAAGCAAAACAGCTTAGCAAGCATAAGTATATGGATTTCCAGAAACAGATGAAATCCCTGGCACCCTAGTCATCTTATAAAGATCTCACCATAAAATTACAGCTGTGACCATGAAACCATTTGAATCTTCAAATTAGTGCTAGCATGCTTAAAATACTATTTTCAGGGATCTAGATATCACCCACTACTTATACCATGTGTATAGTTATTTACCACCAGTTCCAGGAGAAAATTTATTTTGGTAACAACATACAAGTTAAATAAAAGAACCTGTAATTTTTAAAGAAAATAAAATGAAAGACTCCTGAAAATCTTCCAAATACATAGTTAAAAGTGTTAAGTTTTTTTTACAAAATGCATATGTATTCAGTTACAAAGCTGCATATTGGAAAAAGCAAGTCTAATTCTGAAGTTTTCTAGAGGAATTATTTCATTTAATCTGAAAATCCGCAAGAGGTTCTGTCTTCCTAGTATATTTTGTTGACAATTTTGATTTTCTTCCTAGATGAACAGTGAACAAGTATGTGTGGCATCTGCTTTTAGGGGAGAAAAAGAAAATAAAACCCCCAGTGTAGTGGTACAAGAAAGTTATTTAGAGGGATATGTAAGGCAGCTTTGCCTATTCTGGTATCTTGCTGTGCTCAATGAATTCCAGTTCAATGGAACCAGAATGGTAATAAAAAAAAAAAAGTAAAACTTCTGTAATGGAACACTGGCTAATTAAAAGACTTTACCAGGTTAGAGTCTACTTGTTGTTCAGCTGCACTTTTTCTATCTAAGGTTTTTGCCAATTTCCAAGAAAATTTGCCTTTAAAAAAGCATTGCAGCCTTCATACACAGAAGCATTTAACTAAGAACAGATTGCAGGACAAGCACCAGACGTGGAAAGCAGCC
>NW_005054411.1:1698671-1698937 GCF_000277835.1 Geospiza fortis
AAAAAAAAAAAAAAAAAAAAAAAAAAAACAAACAAAAAAAGTTTTCTCAGATGTCCAGGCTGTAGGGTAGCGGGAAAGCCACTCCACCAGGCTGCCGGAGAACAGCCATTAACAGTAGTCCTCATAGGACAAATACAAGATGTGACAGAAGTTTAATAAAGCAGAAAAATACGTTAAGAAAGAGCTGCATTTAGTCCAGGGCCAAGCGCCGTGCACAGCACAAGTCCCAGTTGCAGACATGATCCCAAGGAACGGCAGCCGAACCC
>NW_005054411.1:1699482-1704030 GCF_000277835.1 Geospiza fortis
GGTCGGCCTGACGGGCTCGCCTTGTGCCGCACACAGGGCAAGGAATAAAGTACCCTGCACGGAATAAAGTACTCGGCCTGATCCTTTTTCAGCCCCTGTAGTTACAGTTTGAGTCCCCAAAAAATTGAGGGAGGATGCTGCATTGCAGTGGCTGTTTTCCTTCAGTGAGGATAGCTATTCATATACACAAGGATATACTTTTGTGGCCATTTTTTGGCAATCGGACAATAATAAATCTCTTTGGATATTCATAAGTAGTATTGGGATTTCTTAATATTGCAATACAAAGCTGTTCTGTACCTTGCATACAGTGTAACCCACACAAAAGTGCAGGATTTTTGTTCAGCCGATGACTTCCTCTAGAGCACACCAGATGTGATCAGCACCGATGTCAGCCACATCTGGTGCATATAGAGCTGGTTGCATTGTACTGGCTTCATGGAGGGTGGCTGCATTTTCCTGGCTGGTGCAGATGGATACACTAGGGCTTGTGCTTTCATTCAGTGATTAGTTGTTTTTATCAGTTGCTGTAACAAGTGTGGATGCCCGTATAGTCTGAAGAAGGTTTTTTCACATAGCTCATGTACCTTCAAGAGTCAGTGGGCAAGTTCATGGAGGGAAAATCCATTACAGATTATCACACACATAGAAACTACCTCTGGCTCAGGGCGTTCCTAACTAGATGCTGGGAGATACTTCTCCTAGTCAGGCCATTGTTGGAAACCAATGTAAGATGACACCTCTGCCTGTGTCTGTGCAGGCAGATATTTGCAATTTCTTGCTAAAATGTTATTTTTAAGCTCAAATATAAAATTGTCCATAATTGAATTATCTTGACTTCGAGGCTGAGCTATGAAAGTATGAATGCATATTCCCTGTAATCTGATTGTGTCTTTCTACAGAGATAAAATATTTCCACAGTTGTTGATATAGGAGTCGACTATCTTAGAAGACACTGCAGTAGAGTACTTATTAGTAAATTGAATTGGAAGGCACACTTTAAGACCACTTTTAGTACAAGGTACATGAATTATGTACACATAGTCTATAAAATTTCTTGTTGCACACTATTCTGAACACGCCATGCCCAGCATCTTATAAAATCCGAACCTTTCAGCAATGCTTACTGCTTTTAATGCTTTGTTTTGTGGGGCTGGGGTGGGGGGTGGCTCATGGTGATGGGGTTATCCCACAGTCATTTTGTGCCCGGAATTGTCACTGCCCTAACTGCCTTCCCCCTTACCTCCTCCTCGCCCCCTTCTCTGCCACAGCTTGGGGGATGTCATGATGGGTGAAGGGGGACCCGGGATCCTGCAGGGGTTGGAGCTGGAGCTGGTCCTTCCTTCCAATGAGGGATAAGGGCAGCATCCACACAGCATAGCGAGTGGATTTGACCTGAGATCCTGTTGCCCTGTGGAGTTTTTTGTTGGTTTTTTTTTCGTTCAGCACTGCAACCAGGGCCTGCCGGTTTGCGGTTTGCTTGCCTGCTTCCCTGCCACTCGGGAGCTCAGGGCCAGCAGTGTGGTGCCAAAACCCAGGACTGGGAGTGCCTCCTGCTGGACCCCTGTGCGTTAGGCTCCGAGACTCCTGTTCACCGCTGTCTCTACACCACACGCCTGCTCGCCTTCTCCCTGTTTCCCGGCCATTTGAGGGTCCAGAGCCAATGTGTGGAGTGCCACAGGGACTGGGAGAGGGTCATGTTTTCCATTCCAGGGAGATTCCCGCCTTCCTTTGCAGACACCTGTCTTTTAAACCAGAACATGCTTAAAACATTTTTATGCAAGAAACATAATTAGCTTTGGTGTGATTTTGGTTTTTGAAATACATGATCTGATATATATCACTTGATGCCACCATATATGCTACGCAGGGAAAACCAGTAATTGTTACCCTATCTCACTTTTTGTTTTCCTTTGACACACTTTTAAATAAGCATTACCTTTACAATCAAATAAGTCTTACTAATTTTGTTGTTGGTTAACTTTTATTTAATGCATTCTTTAACATATTTGAATATTTTGCTGTCTTTAAGATTCTACAGGTAGGTTATCAGTGCACTATGTAGAAATCAATAGAGTATTTGGCCACTGCTGTCGACCATCTCCATTTCATGTAAATATTTTACTGTGAAACCTTCACTAATTGTTTACAAATATTGCTGCAAAACACAATATTGTCTTTTCAATTGTAACGTAAGAGAAACGCCTTACAGGAATGTGCCTCAGTGTTTCCATGCACTTGAAGCTGACAGTATGAAATAATTTGCTCTAAAACTCCTGAGCTGAAACTCTTTTCAGATTAAAGATTTTTGCTATAAACCTCTCAAAATCAAATCATGGCTTATAAGTTCTCTTCATTTTGAAATCAGGTGTGTGCTAATCAACTAGCAGGAAATGCCCATTCTTACTCTTTATTTAGTTGTGGATAAAGTGAAATTTATCAAAGCTGATACTGAAACTATGAGCTGCAAATGATGCATTACCAATGTTTGCACCATTTTATTTTTCTTTTTTTTAATAAGTATTCTACGACAACTGCATTGGTACCCAAAAGTAAATGGCATGGTTTTTTGCTTTCAACTCTTAACAAGGAGGTACTGAAAATGTTTTGCTGCTTCTATGCTTTGATGAATCTGTGACTGAAATAAAGAAAAAATGAGCCCTTTTTACCCACCTCTTTAATTACTTTTCAGTTGAGAGTACCACTAAAACATTCTTGGCAATACACAAAACTTTTGCACTACAATATACTTTTAAAAGACTCTCAACAGACTCTCAAACAGCAAGCTTTAAGCTAAACGCACACTTACTTCTGTTTCCTCCAGGTTAATTTCATTTTGCATTTTAAGAGTACAGAAAATCAATCGGAGATATTCAAGACCTACTTTGAGTTAAAGTCCTTACATTTGCAAATACAACTACGTGTAGAGTATTTAAGGCATTTTTATCTTCCTCCATATAGTAAAGGAATGAATGTTTGAGTGGTGTTGAGTGTACTGCTCTGAGGGAGTGCATTTTGGAGGAAAATACTGGGCCAGATCCAGCTGCCTCAGAGCACAGGAATGGTGCAGTGAAAAAAGGGCACAGGATCAAACAGTCTGATTGCTTAATGGATATTGCAGACGAACACTTCATATAGTCCAGCTGCGGCTTGAAGAACTTATGGCCCGAGGGTAGCAATCAATGGTGTAGCACAAAAGAGGGCAATAAATCTTAAACTTGCTATTGTACTGGAAAAAAAATGATTGCAGCATCTTCAGTATTGTATTATTGCACATCTCCATTTCATTACATGACTGGGAACCTAACTCCTGCTACCTTTGACCATCACATATTATTCATGTTATGCCTCATACACACTGAAACACAGTCTGGTCAGAATAAAGTAGATTTTGCTTAGTTAGGCAAGACAGAGAACTAAAGAGGTCTCTAGTGACCTCTACATTAGGGAAAAAGAGAAGAATTAAAATACAAGAAATTTATTTTTGAAATGCTATCACAGGTCAGTGAAAATAGCATAATCTTTGAAGGCCAGAAAATATATCAATGTTATATCAATAACTTACGATAGTCAAGCTAATCATCTTGTATTCCTTGAGGAACAGTTATTACAGTCATATTTTTGCTTAGGAAAGAAGAAAACAAACATGATTTGCAAAGTCAAGAGTCTGTTGTCAACATAGGTAAATTCTTGACAGGCTCAATAAAGATTTTTCAGGTCAGATTTAATAATTACAAAAAAAAAAAAAAAGAAGAAAACAATGCTATTACAAGGAAAAAACCCCATGTCTATTATAGACAGCCAAAGTTCTTGTAACAATTCCTAACATTCACCTCCCTGGTGTTTTCCACAGGTCTTTAGATGGTTTGGTTCGGTGTGATGGGAGTTGTTTGTTTGCTTTGTTACCCCTGCAACTGGCTTTTCCCAACCTTCCAAGTCAGTGTATTTTTAGCTGACCAACACTGACTTGTTTACAACCCTGAAGTTTCCAGTGTCATCTTGCGCCTCCTCTCACTCCTGTCATTCCAACACTGTAGTCCCCTGCATTGCATTATTATGATAAGGGCATAAACACTTAATTTTACCAACTGCTAATTACCACTTATTACCACTTATACTGCTTATTACCACTATGTGTTATGATTGTATCCCAAGATTACATAAATTACCAAAAAGTAAAACACAGAAACATAGAATATCTCCATTTGAAAGAGAATCATAAAAATCTTTGAGTCCAGCTCCCCAGACCCCATAGGACTACCTAAAGCATGTGGCTAAGTTGTTTAGATGCCCTTGAACATTGGCAGGTTTGTGGCTGTGACCACTTCCCTGGAGAGCCTGTTCCAGTGACTGACCAGCCTTTCTGTGAAGAACCTTTTCCTTATGTCCATTCTGAACTTCCCCTTATCCAGATTCATTCCATTTCCTCCCGTCCTTCTGCCTAGCACTGGTCACCAGTGTAGAAATCAGTACATTAGAGAACTCCCTCCTGATCATTATAAGATTGTTGTTATAGGTAAGCAAAGTAAAACACTTTGTTGCAGGAAT
>NW_005054411.1:1704053-1707485 GCF_000277835.1 Geospiza fortis
CAAGTCCAGAAAATTTGCAAAATCAGTATAAAGTCCATGTTCTGCTGCTAGCCATAGCAATAATGTATTTACTGAGCCTGAGCTACTGGTCTACACGGGTCCTAAGTATTTAGAAATGTGAAAGTAACTCATCCTAATATTACTTATTGCTTTATACTCTTCAACATATTTAACCAATTTAGCATTCAATCCTCCTATGTAATGTGTAAATCCTTATCTTGCTTTTACGTGCAGAGTTCACAAAGGTCAGTAGCAAAATCCAAATGTAGAGCAATCATTGTAGATTAATGATTATTAAATGCTTAGCATAAAGCAGACAACATTTAGCTTGCTATTACATGCAGTACATTCTTTCAGTGTTGTCAGATTTAAAGGCTTAAATTTACCTATATTGGGTCTGTATTGAGTGAGTATTTCTGTGCTGTCATTTCTCATTACAGAAGCATTTTTTTCTTCTCCTGTACGTGCACTTTAAAGGTATGTAATTAACTGGTTGCAAGTCATTAGGCAGTTGATGAAGGGTGAATGAGGTGCTGATTTGTTTTCTTTATTTACATGTTTCCCATAATACTCTGATGAGAGCAGGATGTGAAGGCATTTTTACCCTTTGTATTATTCTTTGTTTCATCAGAGTAAGAAGTGATTTGTGAAACCATTTGGAATTCCTCAAATTCCAGTAAACATTAGTGTCCAGGGAAGACTAAATCAAAAACACAGTAAGTGCCATATGGACACAGCATTGCTGTCCCTGACACAACCAGGTTAAAGAAGTACTTTTTTTCTAACTTTCTAACCACTCTCAACTTGTTGCTTAATAATATGCTGGTTTTGAAGACCTAGACAATTCATGAACTGTATCTTGTTTATTACTCAGTCCTTCCCTACCTATTAACTTTTAACCAGAGAGAATAATAATTGTGTGGGGCAACCCACCTTTCAACCAAGCAGTAGGGAGAGAGACATTTTAAGACAGTTTCGTTGCTGGGGTCTCACAAAGGCCCCCCATTGTCTACTCTTTGTCAAAGGTGTCTACCCTGGAGTGTTTGTAGCCACTTTTATTTTAACATTGTGTCTAACAAGCATAATAAATAGCTTGCACCATGAAAAGTCCATCCCCTTATGCATGTACCTCTGAAAACCTCTCTGAAAAACCCCACCCTTAATTATAGCGTATTAAGTACAATCAGCATGAGAGGTTTTCAGTGAGTGGGAGCTGAATTAGAAGTAGGGGAGCAGGCTGAGAGCTACCAAGCCAGAAACAACTGAAAGAGCAGAGGCATGAAAAAATTAAACTGAGGCATGCATGGCGGAGTGTATTGAAATGGCAAATAATACTCTGGAGGAATTGGTAGGAGACAAGCAAGCAGAAACATAATACAAAGTGTGGATGAATATGAAAGACAAATGGCAAAAACAAAGAGTCCTTTATAATCGGCAGAAACGTGTAATCACAAAATCCTGCTGTGACCGAACTCCTGTGCAATTACTGAATGGACACATACCCCAAGCGCAGCACTTTGAAGAGTATGGCAACACTTTCTGTCTCTTGTTTCCAACTCACCCCCTTCCCCCACCCTGTCAGCAGCAGATTGTGTGGTATCTTTGTTTTCTGCACGAGAGCCAGGTAAGCAGAACCTCCCTGCGAGCAAACCCAAGGCCGGAGGGGCAGCTGTAATTAGTTCCTAGTCAGCACCATTAATTCCTAGCGGCACCATCAAATCGTTCTCAAAAGGTTTTCTGTAGTAACGCTACACATAATTTTGTTCAATTTTTTTCCCCATCTATTGTTACTTTAGAAAGTACAATACATTCTTTTCTAATATATTTAAAACAAGTATGCGACACAATGTTACAGGAGAATAGTGGGTGTCACTGCTAGGGGCAATTGGCATCTCCATTTCCCTCTATTTAGTATGTATTTTGAGGACCTTACTGTAGATTGTTAGGCCACCATGTTCTGAGCACATCTTGTTTGCTAAAACAATTTTTACTTCTAATAGTATAGCCTGGGCTGAGTTAAAATGTTTTCTAAATTACATAAGCACCATCTGAATCCAGAATCTCCAAAGAACAACTAGTTGGAGTCCTTTTGAAATCTCCCATGGGAAAGATTCCTTCCAAACATGAAATTAGAGCCAATAAACGACTAAGGCATCAGATGCAGAATTGAGACACTTAAATCCAGAGCTATTGTCCAAATACTGCTGCTCAGCTGTTGTATAACCTTGTGGATAATTCCTCATTTGACCTGCAAGTTCTTTGTGAAATCCTCCTTTTCTGCAAGCTACACTTGCACATACCTAAATCAGAGCACTGAACGGACAAGGCTTTTAAATCTGATATGAATTACCAGAGCATGATTTATACTTATCCCAAAGAATCAAAATTGTCAAAACATCTAACTTGCTTGAAAATAGCAGCATTTAGTGTAACACCAATGTAGTTAGTGAAGTCTGCAGGGAAAGGGATTTTGATCCTAGTTTCCTTGCTCAAATCTTTGGTTTCTTTCTGAAGCTCAGGAGTTTCTAGGGTTAATCCATACATCCCAGATTGATTCAATGTACAAGAGAGATATTGACTGCTGTTGCTAAGATGTAAAAGAAAATGGTAACTTAATACTGTAATTTAAACAGGTCCTTATTCTTTCAGAGTGATCAATGCCTATTCTAAAATTTCCTGCTGGACCTCAAGGGTTGAAGACAAAATGAGTAATTTCCAAAACCTGATCAAGTTGGCATAAAGTTTAGCTGTGGTACTTTGTAGGAGACAATTCTCTGCTGTATAGCTTAATTTCATACCTCTGAGTCATATTCATGTTTTTTGGATAGAAATTTTGAGTTATTAGGGATCTCCTTTGTAAAACAGTCAGACGGTTAATGAGTTTGTATGAGGACACCTGAAATAACAACAATTATATGACTGAGTGGGACTGGGTTGCTTCTTACCACCTATTCTTTCAGTATCTCTACACAGACACACACACACATATTTTTACCAGTAAAATTTCTGGGTGAAATTTACCCAGCCATTCATCTGTCTGACCACTTCTGTCCACACAACACATCTTGGTCTGTCCATTCTGCTGGACTTCTGTACCCTGGACAAACTCCTTTGTGCTAGCCCCACCTAAGCTACAGGACAGCAACAGGCAAAGAAGACATGACAGAGGCTTTGCCTCACTTGTCACTGTTTGTCTGCTGGTCACACCAGTAAAACACACTGTAGTTTTCAGGGGCACATAAATTAGTCAAATCTAATGTAGCCATTTTTTACTGTAGTGCATTTCAGTTCCCATCAGTTGACCTTGGAGCCACTTACTTGAGACCTGATATAAGATTTTTCTTTCAATGAGAAAAGGTGCCTTTTTCATTGCATACTTGATAATTTTAAAACATTTTAGAGACTCATTTTTCAGGCCTTAATTTTGGCATT
>NW_005054411.1:1707781-1712434 GCF_000277835.1 Geospiza fortis
GGCCCTTAATCTTGGAATTCCTGCATTAACCACTAAAGCTGAAACTCACAAAAAACAGCCTCATCAGGAGATAAAAATATGAAATTTAATGGTAGTAATTAGGGAAAGCAATGGAAATCATTCTAAAGCTTTTCCCTGACTTCAGTTACATGTATGCATATATCCTCTTGCCTGAAGGCATTGCAGCACAGGTGTTTGAGTCGCTCATTAAAATGGATCTCAGTGATAGAATCCCCTTAAAAAAGTCATGTTTTTAATTTGCTTATATTTGTACATTCACAAGTAAGCTTACAGGGCCCATTTTCTTTTGCAAAAAAGTCATCTCAGATGTCCATTAAAGTTCACACACATTGAAACTTCTAAGGCTTAGCAAAAAATAATTTGGAACTTCAACATTAAAAGATTATCATCTGAATATAGTGTCTACTGATTAGCAAGCTAGAAAACT
Source organism: Geospiza fortis (assembly GCF_000277835.1). Classification (NCBI taxonomy): domain Eukaryota; kingdom Metazoa; phylum Chordata; class Aves; order Passeriformes; family Thraupidae; genus Geospiza; species Geospiza fortis. The sequence continues at coordinate 1,708,230 of NW_005054411.1, forward strand.
GAGAAAATATGCTCTGCTGTGGCCAGGTGAATTCTCAGTAAACCTGTCAATAAAAGGATATAAATCCCTTGCAGGGAAACAAATGCTGTAATATACTCTGGGTTTATATACCTAGGGCTAGCTGTAGTACCAGCTACTTTATGTTTTTGCCTTGTCTCCTTCCTAGCCACAGGAATGCATTGGCCTGATGGATGCACCCAGGGGCAGCTGGTCCTCAGGATGGGCACTCGGAGCTGCTTGGTTTCCTCAGCCAATACTAAAGCTGCAGGACAGCTGTGGTTGGAGCAGCACCATTAGTAAGGCTTGTGTGCCTCAGTGCACTCAGGTGAAAGAGTCCCAAGTGTTGTGCCAAATCCTGCACCGAGGACAGGCACTTGTCTCGGACAGGCACATGAGCTCTTTTAATGAGCTGTGTGCTGTGGTACTTTACTGCTGGTGGTGATACAGGCGATGTCTAATTCACTGAAATGTTCACCCAGGGAGATACACAAGTTGTGAGAGCTGCTCTCTGACTCTGCTTCAGCAGGCAACTTTTAAATGAAGAATGAAATTATCTAGGCAGAATGCAGGCAGGTATGTAATCACAGTGTTCTGTTCCCCCCAGAAACACACTAATTGAATTATGCTGTGTTTGACAATACGGCAAACTGCTGATTGTGTCACCTAAACAGGGAGAGCTGTACAAGGGGTGCTTTACCCTGTGCTGGGAACCTGTTAAGGAGAGCATTTCCATGTGCTGGGGAAGCTGTAGATGACAGAGTGCAGCAGAGTTTTTTCCAATGAGAGCAACTAGCACAGCACACATAGAACAACTGAGACAAAACAAGACGTGACAAGGAAGAACAAATGCACATCTTCATTCTGTTGGGTTTGATATTCATATGGGTTTAACTGGAAATCTGTGTCCCAGGCTCACCAACTAATGTTTGCTACATTTAAAGTATATTACATATAACATTAATTCATGCCTACTAACCTCAACATAATTAACAGTGCATAATATTTAACATAAAATTTGGGAAGGGACTATTACTGCAGGTTTTCCCCAAGTAGTCATATGGTCTCCACAACCTTAGCGACACTGTGATAGTCTCAACAATGTTCAAAGATTTTCCTGGAAACTGCATATGGATGTACCCCTGACCTGCTGAGTGCTTTAATCATGGGAATGCTGTGTGAAAGAGGAGGTACTGCCTCTCCTGGTCATGTTTGGTTGGTATCTCCCTTCTAGGAGGAATGCCATGGGAACTATTAGGTTGAGCACTGCAGGCCTGAATTTGAGCTAAATGCTAAGCTACTTGCATAGTGCTGACAGCAACACACCTTGGCCACAGAAGTTTGAAAACCTAGAGAATGCTAAATGCAAAGGTATACATTCAAACAGACTTTTAAGTATCAGCAAAGAAGAGTGAGGTCAGGCCTTGTACTTTTGGATTTCTTATTTGAAAACTTTCAATGACTACATATACCAGGTGCTAGTAGAATACATATATCCCTTTGAATGTATTACATTCAATATAGTGTGCATAATAAGGTAAATTCAATAGCTCTCTCCAGGTTAGACTGTTCTGTTCTAAAGTGCAGTGCTGTAAATACAAGTAACTGCACTGAATCTGCCTGTCAAACCTCTTTTTAAAAATCAGATCGAGATAACTGACCCCAGTTTTGTATCTAAGCCACAGCATGAACTATTTCTTCTAAAGAGGTAGTTTGCATAAGGAATGCGTAATTTTACAGATGCCTGAGACCTAGATTTTAAGAAGGGGGAAATACCAACCTCTGAAACATTAAATGTGAACTTTCAAGCTTATAACATACAGTAAAATATTTATTCTTGAAAAGGATAGTGCATGTCTTGCGGCTTAAAATAATTTGCAAACACTACAAAGTCAAAAGCCTAGAAAAACATATCTTCCATAAATACCACTACAGATTATCAAAGAACTATGAATATTTTGTGCAGTTAGTATGATGATGGTAAAGCATCTTTATACATCTTGGTTGAAAAGTGAGACAATACATCCACTTGTTTTGTGTCAGGTTGAAACACATTTTCATACGATGCACAGAGATCATGGCATGAACTAAGATTGAATATCAGAATAAAATTCCTGTATTTTCTGGATAAGACTGTAAATCATATGCACTGAGCCCCATTACAACTGCAATTGGGAGACTAAAATATAAGGGAGCAGCTCTGCTAGGGAAAATTCTGTGTATGAGGGCAAAATATACATTAAAGGTAATAATTCTAGAAGGTTGGTCTTTTAGGCATTAGAATATATAGATTGGAAACTTTAGGGGTGTGTTTTTGTGTTCCATTGCATTGCATGGGAATGTAAGTTTTCTCAATTTGGGACTGAAAAGGTAAAAGACTTTTTATTTGGTTCTTCCAAACTGGAAATAAGTACTCTGAAATCTGTGCAACAGAATCCAGATGAATCCAAACTTTTGCTTTCACAAAGCTACTCTGATATTCATTCAGTGTCATAAAACATGTTTTTCCAGTAATGTTGTGTGTAATATTCAGTTGTAAATTATTGAATTTGATTAATTTAGTACACTAATTGTGCTTTTAAATTTTTCAATTTACTTAAGATTTTATATTTGATAGGGTTTTTCCAAACACGTGAGAAGTGTGTAGGTTATTACATGCCACATTGATCTTGTTTATTTTTGACAGCTTAGAAAGAATGTGAATTCCTTTATTTTGCTTTTTTTTTTCTAATTGTATGCTGTATATTAGCACGTGTTTTTAAAATTCTAATATGTAGCATCACTTGACTTCAAAACCCATTACAGAAGTACAACACAGCTATGTAGTAATTGCAATTTTATGCTTCAATTCTCTACCACATCCCTGCATTTCAAGATTAGTCTATTGAAGATGATTGCCTCTGAACTATCTGGTTGTAGATGGTTTACAGAGCTTTCACTTTCACCCCAAGTATTTACCCGATCACATACACTTTTTTCATACTCTTGTTAGATACATTAATCTTGCAGGAAGGAGCTTAAATAAAATTATGTTGGTTGTAATCTGCCTAAAGCAAAAATATTTTAGTCTTGAAGTTTAAATATTTTGTTCCCATTCTATGAAAAATTCCAATTATACACAGAACTTAGTGGGTATACCCAATTGCATAATGCATAAGCCTACCCAAAACTCCTCTTATTAATAAACCACTGTATTTAAAACATTCTTTAGTCTGAAGAGATAAACCAAAGCAAAAGGTGAGAACACAAGTCCTGGAAAACATAACTTAAAATTTATTTTTGATTAAATAATTGTACAAGGTCATTAAATTCATCACCATCTATTCTTTGACATATCCTCTTAATACCTTCATTATCCACCACCAGTCTTCTATTTATTCTGAACATATTTAGAAAAAAAAATAGAAAAGAGTCCCTTTACAATTCATTTGTCCAAAATCATATCCCTTTTGAAGAACTCTACATCTTTTTGACCTGAGTATTATCTGCAATATTTGTGTTTTGGTGCCAAGAACTCATACAACAATGTACTCAATAACCTGTTTGCCCAAGAGCAGCTTCTGCTGTGGAGTCAATATTTCTGAAATGTTGTTTATTTACCTATTTTCTGACTCTACTATGCCATGATTTCCAGCTGGAAATACGCTTAAGGTGGGAGCCTGCCCTTTTCCTTGCATTGTGCTGTCCTGAAGCATCATTTAATAGCACATAGTGAAATGCAGGCAAAGCAGGTGAGGCAGAGTGCTCAGTCTCCCCCTGACTGCTGTATGACCTCGTCAATAAGTTGCTCTACAGCCAGAGAGTACAAGACACGTACAGAACACCCAAGAAGGAGCCACAGCAGTTTGTCTGCTCCAGATAAACATAAAAACACCCGCAGCAATACCCTTTGTTAAGTGCTATTGACTGATTTGGAGCCAGGCTGAGGATTCAGCAGCGGGATTAAAAAACTGTCATTTTCTGCCATTGTTAAGTAAATTACTTTTAGTGCTGCTAAACACATTATACAAGGACAGCACGGCATGATGCTTTCTTGCCCATAAGATCCTGCCTGACTGAAAACACACACACATTTCAAGGCACCACTTCTAAACTAGCTCCTCAAAAGAAAGATGGAGAGGCAGGCAAAATTAGCCTGCTGGGTAGTGCGGTGCCCAGAGGCACCCTGGCCATTCGCTGAGGAAAGAACCCAGAGCGGTGAGGCGGGA
>NW_005054411.1:1712445-1712969 GCF_000277835.1 Geospiza fortis
AGCCCGAGGCGAGCCGCACAAGCCGCGGGCCGCCTCCTTCCCGGGCACCCGCGCTTGGGCCGCGCCGTGCCAGTGCCTTCGCAGCATGTGCCACAACATATATCGCAGTTGAGACGGCCACGATACACAGAACACCGCCATACAAGATCAGAAAGCTTTAAGCATCCCCATACAGAACAACACCATACCACCCCAGGAGGCTTCAAGCTTCTATTCTTTATTGCTCTTCAGTCCAACCTTTTATACCCTTCATCTTACATATCTCACACCTGTGTGCCCTCTGTTCCCTTTGGTGATTGGTCAGTGCACCTCGGCACTGCGTGTCTCATTACCTTACGCTGTTCACCTGTCCTGCACAGCTGTAGCCCATTGGGGATGAGGCTTGGCTGCAGCCCCACTCCCAATCACCACAAACTGTCTGCCTACATGTACCTGTGCCTGTGCTTGTGCCGGGCTGTGCCATGTGTGACGCCCCCGGTGACTCCCCGCGCGTGCCGCCGGCCGGTGCGGCCCTGCAGGGTCTG
>NW_005054411.1:1713298-1740874 GCF_000277835.1 Geospiza fortis
CCGCCCCCGGCGCCTTCAGGGCAGCCCTGTACTGCCGCCACCGGCGCCTCGGAGCTCAGTGAGAAGGGCCAAGGCAGGATGCGCCGACCTGGCTGAGGCGGTGGCGCTGGTACCTGAAGGTACTGAGACAAACTGGACGAGACGTGTTTTAAAGCATGTTCATACTGCGCTGTGTGCTGCCGGTTGACTGGTGGAGCAGCAGAACAGAAAGTCCATTTTGGCCTCTGGCACAGTAGCAGGTGTCAACCGTTCCGATGGCATAGGGGGGTGAGGGGGCTGGTCTTCCAAGGGGACAAGACAGAGTAGCTGAGGAATTGCCCTGGAAGTCCAGCACAGCATCCTTGGAGCGATCATCAGACTTCCAGTGGCGCCCACCTGCTCGTGTTGGGACCTGGCCCCACCCTGAGCCTCCCTTTAGGAGTGCTTCATGGATAACTACATAAGAAGTTAAGTTATAATTTGGAACTTGTCAGCATTATGTCAACAATAAATTCATAATATGGTTTAAATGAAGTTTTTTCTCTAGTTCAGGTAGACTCCTGTCTCTTGACTTTTTTTTTTTTTTTTTTAGAGACCAAGGTAGAAATCAGGAATAAACCTGTGCTTTGCAGGGTAAATTTGTGTTAATATAGCTGCAATATTTATTCATTTATGTATAATCAGTGTTTCTAGAACAAAGTGTTACAATCCTGTGTTTTACAACACAGAGCTCGACCGAAACAGCAAACTCGCCAGATGTTTTGTCAGCCCAGCATATCTTCACAGATCAGCTTTCCATTTTGCCAGCAGCCACAGCTTTGGTTCCTTTTGTCACCCAACCAAAGCAACTCACCTCAGCAATTATCATTTGCTGATTAGTTTCAGTTATGCAATCACAGCTGAGATTTTGGCAGCCTGTTCTGGAACTGATTTATTAACGATGATCAATTATGACCAGGTGGAATTTCTGACAATTTTTTTTTTATTGTTGCTTGACAATATATGGGAAATCTCCCATTAGATAAATGCAGTTAATGAGCTGACCCTGCCATCTGCTGTCATTTCTGCTGCTGCTTCCATGGTTTAGTGCCTGCTCAGAGTCTCCCAGGTCACTCCCTCTCCTTCAGCTCAGCACGGAATACAAATCTTTCTAATGAGCCCACACAGTGTTGAGGATTTGTCATTCATGCTGTGCCTGGTTTCATGTAGCACAACTGCTGAAAGCTTCACTTGCAAGATGGGCTGGTGTTATCTTCAGTAAAAATAGCACTGAACCAGAAAAGGCTCACTGAGAGAATTTGCAAAATCCACCAAGTTTCCCAGTTATCAAGATAAATAAGCGTAGAGTTGGTGAGAATGATAAATAGCAATTTTGTCTTTCAATTCGACATTTTGATTGTTTCTGTGTACTTTACACTGCTGCAGCTGTTGCAGGTAAGACAGTTGTGTGCCATACTGTGACAGCTAGTTATGGTATCAATGCACCACAAGTACATCACTGCTGCAGCAATACGGACACCAAAGAGAGGGCGGCATTCCATGGTGCCCATCCATGCCCATGCCTCACCATGCCTGAGGCACATACAGAAGCACACTTCCCACAGCAAGATGGAACGCACCCATTTTTTGTCCTTGTGCATAGGTGTGAAGGGCCCACAGTGAATTTTAGTCTTTGAAGGTATGAGTTCAAGAACTACCTCGAGAATATAGATGTTCTTCTCTGAACATGGAACCATAGAATGGCCTGGGTTGGAAGGGACTGTAATTGCCTTGTTACAATCTCCGTCCCATGCTGTGGGCAGGGACACCTTCCGCTAGATCACGTTTCTCTAAGCCCCATCCAACCTGGCCTTGAACACTTCAAGGATGGGACATCCACAAATTCTCAGAGCAACCTGTTCCAGTGCCTCACCACCCTCACAGTAAAGAATTTCTTCCTGACATGTAATCTAAACCTACTCTTTTTCAGAGGGAAGCAATTGCCCCTTGTCCATGACCACCCATGGGGGTGCACTGACCAGTCTTGTCTTTTTCTGCTGTCCTACCCTGTCACAGGACTGAAGAAAAACAATCAAAAGCCTGAAAACCATTTTCTTTGAGTACAAGACAAATATCATAATTCAAATCTACACAAACACCAGAGAAAACCATTTCCCAGCATTATCTCACACAGAGGGAAAAACCCAGTAAAGCATGCGGTGAAAATACAGTACTTCTCAAAATGCAGCAAAGATTCCAGAAGTCAAAATTGATCTTTAAGGCCTGAAAACCAATTTTCTCTCTTTTTTTCTCCCTGCTTGCTCCCCTGTAGCCCCTGTCTGCATGTTCAAAGTAGCAGGTTATGACTCGCTTTGATTTTGCTTGCTTATCATCATGCAGCTCAGGTTTTCCAGCTATAAAAAGTCCACTGAATTATAGCTTCAGGGGGATTGACAAGATGTGCTTTAGTTCTGAGACAGAGCTTGGAGGGGGAACTGTAGATGGAGGAAAACTCTCCTTGGCAACATAAAAAGCCTCTGTCCAGTGTGCACAACCTTCCCTTGCTGAACTTAATGGCCTGAGAAGAGCACAGCACAGTAATATTTTGTTGCTTCAACTCCTAATACACTAGCTCAAAAAAAGTTGAGTCTATTGATATGTTTTGTTCCTTGTAAAGTGTTTTGTGCTCATGTTAGAAAGTTTTTTTTTTTCAGATGAGACCAAATTCATTAGATTCCAGCTGCTTTCACCCAACTCTTCTTGGACACATGCCATTTCTAAAACCTTGGAATGAATCTTCAGATTAATTCTACTGGGTGTTGTATCATATCCTTGGATTTACCGCAGCACTTGTGGTACTCCACAAAGGTGAACTGAATATCTCAAAAAGAAGCACAGAGATCAGGCCACATCAGACTCTGCTCCAGCACACCTGCAGCAAGCCCTCTTCTTACAATACAAGGCAAAAAGAGACTGGCATGGGAGTTCAGATGGACAGCTGCCTCTCCAAGGTATATTGAGAGTATAAGGGCAAATCATTGCATGTTACATCCCTTGAATGTAATGTGGCCCAAAGACCCAGAGGAATGGTCTCTCAAATCAACTTGGGCTTAAAGTGTAGATTCAGTATTTGTTCCCTGCCCTTCCCCATGCTCAGCAACCTAAAATAAAATTTACACCTTCCCCCCACCTTGCCTGTCTACCTGGCATTACTTTCTCCATGAAAAGATCAGGAAACAAGGCAAAGGATTCCCATTTATATGACATGCTGGGACTGAGCCTCCCCCTTTAGCAGAGCCTGTCAGACATTACCTAAATCCCACCTCCTGATTTTAGTAAATTAGTTTAGTCCCTGTCCTTGAGCTATTGCTCTACCTGTGAACACAAACTCCTTTGAGAATAGCTTTATGGGTAAACTTCCCCCTCAGCTTTTGTTCCCAAAGCCCTTGCTTATAAGTCCCCCCTGGGAACAGTTGCTGTGCTGCCTCCCATTCAGGCTGTGCTTTTGAAATACTCCCCACAGGAAAGTCAGAAGTAGCTCCTTGCTGATGGTCTTTCTTTTGAAAAGCAAGAGGAAACACTTCAAGGGAAGTCAGTGAGGTCAACAAAAACCAGCAGCGATAGTAGTCTCTCACAAATAAGCAAGAATGTAATGCAGAGAGTTCTTCTGCAGAATTTTCCAGAAGTAAAATTGGAATACAGAAGTGGATGTAGTTCCCATAGCAAATCAATGATGTAAAACATTTAAATATTTAACCAAAATTTCAGCAGCTTATGAGCTATCAAAGAAGTGATTTACTATGAAATTTTGACATTAATTTGCTCGCTAAAGTACTGAGATGTTAAATGCAAAATGCACTGCATCAGTTATGCACCATGAGTTAAGAAAGTAACTCTTTAGCAGAGAAATATTTGAATATTTTGTAGGTCTTTGCTATTTAGAAACTCTGCCTTTGCAACTCATGACAGTTAGTCTTCTCTATCCTCTGGTTACCCACATCAAAAGAGAAAAACCCCCACTGAAAGGCCTTTGTAAAATAGAAACACCCTCTGTTTTGTCAGGACTTCCAGCTTCCCTTCCACTCCCTTCAGCTCAACCAGTAGTTAAGCTGGTATAGCATCACACTACAAAATAGCCTAAACAAATGTACTCGGTGCCTCAGTTTCAGGTAACATTTCAGTTTCTCCCACCACATCTCCTGGCTGAGTGAAAACACATTTGGATAATTGTCAGGCCATCAAAGGTTTTGCCCAAGTTTTATTTTCACTTCCCCCCCCCCCCCCGCTCCCCAACTGTTGACCTTCTTTTCCCTTCTTCTAACAGTCTTCCTGGCATGAATATCAGTCAATTAAAGAGGAGATCTGAACTGTGTCCATAACACAAGTTCTAACCTAGGTAAGTTTGCCCAGCTGTGCCTGGAAGGCTGCATCCCCACTGAAGTCTGACAGCCCTCAGCCTGTCAAAATAGACACACCAAGTTCCTTACTGAGCAATCATTTAAAAAAAAAATTAATGTTCTTTCTTCAGCAGCCTTATTTTACCACCCAGGAAGAGTCCCTAACCTGGTGCTTATTGCACACATGAGATATGCAGCTCTAAAACTTTGCTATTCCCGAGATTTGAATAGTTTAGCTATTTAATTCCCTTTTTTTTTTTTGTTAATGCTATCCAAACTAATCATTCTAGTTTCTTCTATGAAGTATATGTCAAAAGCTGAATTAAAATGTCAAAGAGAAGGTAAAGACAAATTAATATGAAAAGGACTTTCTCCGACAATAATCTAGTTCAAGGTGAGACTCTCAAGGGATCCAGTGGCAACCATCCTTCCACAATATCCCACCAGACAGGACTTTGCCCTTTGGCCAGCATATGTCAGGGCTCTGCATGAATCATCAGAAATTCCAGCAACCAGCAGAGTTCTGGAGCAAAGATCTGAATCTGTCAGCACCTGGGTTTACTGAGACAATGCTGCTACATGCCTCACTGACCACAGTTACATTCAAAACAAGAAGCTGTTCATCATTTATACCTCAGGCACTGACTCCTGCCAATTGGTATGTTTTTGCTCTGTCACTGTTCTTTTTGCAGGTGCTGTTGGACAATCAGTGAACAGGAAGAATGGTCAGGCAGGTGGGCAAGGTGCCACTTTCATATAGAAGATTTTCACTATACCCTGTTCAACATGAGCAGGGCCACAACTGCACTGCCCTGAAACCTTTACTAAGAGGGGTAATTTCTGCTTTTGTGGTTCTTTCACGGCACAGCAATTGGCCTGGGACATCATAACTGAGTTCACTCACACTACAGAGCTATTATGCCATCATGAGAACCAGTCTGAACTGCATCATTTCAAAGCCAGCCGGCCAAGTTAGAGGATGTTTCTCTGGCATCCTACAGACTCCAGCATCTCAAATACGGTATTTGAATACAAGATTATGTCACCTATTACAGACACATTGGCTAACGTTCAAGCTGTTGAGAAGTAAGAGCAACTTGATCCCATTGGTCTTCCTGTATGAGCTTCTGAATTACTCACCATCATCCAGAAAGTGGTAAAATTATATTTATGACTACTACATAAAATTCAAACAAGACCTTTATTTACATTAGGTTTTCAAGCAGTGGGTGTTGCAACATACATAACAAAATTTCATACTACATTTTTTATAGGTAATCAGGTTGAAAAACTGATCTACAGAATCAATTTGTCAGAACTGGCTAAGCAGAAAATGTGTTAACTTGGCTTAAGAGTACTCTGTCAATTTTACATAATTTTCTATCGTTCAGAGTATTTCTGATGTCCTGGTTATAAAAACAGAATGCTCATGCAGGTTAATTTACAGTGAACTCTCTAGTAAATTTTACGTTCTTCACTTGTTCAGAAGAGCATATCAATACTCTCCCCACCTTGTCTCACAAAGCAAGTATGAGTCCAAATAGGGAGAAAACTCAGGAGATTTTTAACAAAAAAACCAAAAAAAACAAACAAAAAAAAAAGATTTAGCAAGGAGTCAGAACTTTCATTCTGTAACTAAGTGAATTAGAATCTCTCATTCTGTAGAAAAAAAAAGTTGTACTGTAAAGATTAAGCAAGTTCTTTTATTTCATACTAGCATTACGCAGCAACCAATATGAGTGTCTAGGTAAACAGAGACTTTGTGAAATGTCTTGCTGCAAAGCTGACCAGTAATGCACACAAATGATAAAGTCATCAACTCTGCTTATTGCCAGAAAAAAAAAAAAAAAAGGCTTCAGGAGCAAATAACACTGATTCATACTGTACTGTGCTCAAGCACTAGTAAATAAAATCTATTAAATTACATGGGTGGAAAAAAATCCAGAGCAGCTTTGTTATCTTACTTGTGACACCTTATTTAAATTTCAGGCATTACTTCTTTATATCAGCATAAATATGTAGCCTTCTACAGGTTTTATGATGTGGTTACAGACATAAAAATGTTATAGTAGAAAGCAAGAGCTAGTTCAAGGAATTCCAGACTTTGAAATCAGCAAGATACAAAGCTAAAATTCATATGTTCCTTTTCAAGTTATGAATACTTTCACTAAAACATAAATATTTTAACATATATTATTTTTTTGACATTCAAAATTGTAAAGTCAATATGGCAGAATTATTGTTAAAAGCACATATTTACAAATATTCTTTTTTCCATACATAAAGTATTTGGCATAATTATAACAATCTTACTGCATACACAACTGTTTGCTTCTTTTTCACATAATGGTACACTCCTTATTAAAATTTACCAATTATGTACAAAAATACTTGAACATTTATTATAGAAAACTTCTATAACTACTGTCAACAGCTTGTAACTGCTGAAGGTTTAATTGAGAGAATATAAAAAAGTGGTCACTTTCTTCCAGTTAAACTATCAACAAATCAAACACAGCTAAGATTAACATGAGCTTCCCAACAAAAGAGGGAGAATATTTTTAACAATATGATTTAAAATGCAGTTCACACATCTGTTCCCAAGCACATTTAAACAGTCAATAAAAGAAAGAGGATACAAAACATACATACAGAAGGTGCTTTTTTTTTCTTTTCCCTCCACATTCCTATGTCTTGGAATTAGCTTTCCAGAGCTCTTCATCTGCCAGTCACTAAAATACAACCTAAGGCCAAACACCATTTTCAACAATAAAGATGATGGTGATGAACTCAAGCTAAAAAGCAAATCAAAAGCTTGGCTCCAATGGCTCATACACATCCAAGGAACTGTTCAGAATTTTTGCTAGATTTTTACAAAATTATTAATGACCTTTGCAATTAGCTTTTGAAATATATGGATTGTAAACCAGCCATTTGTATTTTTAAAAATTGGCTCATTTAGTGAATTGCCTTGATAATAGTCAGTATTGACTCTTGTACACAAGTTAAAGGAACAATTGAGTTGTACCTATTTCATACACAGATTGTATTTTAGGGTGAACTTTCAAGAACAGCAGAGAGCATTCACTAGAAAACTCCTAGCTTGAAAAAAAACCCCAAAACTAAAACAACAACAACAAAAAATACATTAACCGGAAGAATAAAAGTAAATTGCACCTCAAAAAGAAAAGGGATGTGTCACGTACATACACGAATGGCACAAAATTTTTTTGGGATTTCCCAGAATGGTGCTGTATGCTGAATGAAACACATGTATTTTTCCATCTTAAAAGTAACATAAGCCAAATGTGTGTTTCAAAAATTCCAAACCACATTCTTACAACAGTCCTCTGCTGTATAACTTGCATTTTATCTCAGTTTTGCCACATACATTTGAAATGACCAACCTGTTCATCAGGTAAGAGAAACAACTTTCAGCCTACTTGCAGAAACATCCTAGTCTACAGACTACTTTGTTAGAAAGCGTGCATTTATCTCTAGTAGTAAAGATCCAGTCAGTATATTCTGCATTTTGTAAGAAGCATTCAGCTAACTCAGATGAGAGTTGTAGGGTTTCAGACTTTTCAAATAAAAATAAAGTACAAATGAAAGCATTTATCAGTATTCACCACCATGAAATTTAAAAAAAATCCTCTCGTTCATGCTTCCTGTAATATCTGGCAACCTAAATTAGTAATTTCATTTCAAATGTGCAACATAATATTAATAAGCATTTTGAAATTACTCAAAAGAAAAGGTGGACAAAATATTAAAGTGCCTAACTAAATGACTTTTACCATTTTTAAAAAATATTATTTCTTAAACAGTAACGAATGTGTTGCAATTAAATATAAAAGTGGCTTCTCATAGCTGAGAGACTTTGCGGGGCAGAGGCCTGGGCCGGGGAACCTGCTCAGTCCTCCTGCTGCTGTTTTCCAGGTTGTTTGGCCGAACCAGCTGTGGCTTGGGTGGCAGTGCTGGGGGGTCTGCGGCAGGCGGGATGGAGAGGCTGTGAGGTAGAGGAACGGGGCGTTTCAAAGTCCGCTCATACACGCTGTAAGGTGGTGGGGTTTTGCTTTCTTTTCTCACAGGTTCCTCAGAAATGCTGTAGCTTGGGACAGTCACTGCTGGTTCGCTGCCTTGGCTTTCAAAGCCTGATGTTTCTGATGTGCTACATCGGCTGAGTGAAGAGATGCCGCTGCTGTAACTCCCTGACAGCGCCGGGGAGTTGGATATGAGCCCCGAGGAATGATACTCCACTGGAGATGGTGTGAATGATTGCACAGACCCCTGCTCAAAAGAAAAGGCAAAAGAAGAATTTACCTGGCACCCAGGAGAGAGTGTGTTTCTCTGCTTAGACTGAAAACATACATAGGTACAGCACATACAACTCTGAGCTTTGATAAACAGAAATGGTTGTGTCCCTGTTTAATCAAGACCTGGTAAGAAACTGATAAAAAGCTCATTTCAGTAGCGCCTGGGTAGTGGACATGCCAGTACTTCATATAAGTGGAAATAAAACTGCTTTTAAATGTTATCTTACTATCATAATACCCCGGAAAAATCTGGAAGTCTTTAGAATACAGCCTTAGTTTTCCCAGCTGGAAGTGGAATGCATCACTGGGCGCAGGGTATACCTGGGGGTATCCTGCCCCCTAACGCCAAAGCCCAGCCACTGCTGCTACTGCAGGCTCTCACATCCCAAATTCAGTTTCCAAAGCTTTTCCTCACAGCTTTTAGTGCATTGCTGTGCAGTGAAAAGTGCACTTACATCATGGCATCATTTCTGAGGGTACCATAAAACCAGTGTCAGGGGAGTAGCACAAAGCAGATATCAAGGTAAGAGCCACTGCTGGGTGCCAGCCCCCTTCTCTGCTGTTCCTGCTCCCATTTGGGGCAGCAGCAGAATGGCAGGAGATGACAGCATCACCACCCTTCCTCTCCCCCATCTCCCAGGTGTTCCTTAGACATACAAACACAACACATCACGTGTGCCTCAGGGACAAGGGCCACATGGAGGGCACAGGTGGCCAGAGGCTGCACCGGCAGCCTCACAGGTCAGTGAGGGATTGTGAGGGACCAGGAGCTGAGGGCCCAAGCAGCAACAACAGTGCTGATGACAAATAAAAGGCATGGACAATAAAGGCCTACCTAAAACCACTGAGCAGTTCTAGTCCAGTGAAGCAACTTCAACTGAAAATTGTCAAAGGTTAGCCCACACATTCCAAGTTAAAATTTTTTTGCAACATATCTACTTATGACTGGAGTCATCTGAGACAATCCTGACTTATTGGTCTCAAGCCTCAGGCTAAAAAAGGGATGGAGAAATCAAAATAAAGACAAATTTCTCACTCCCATTCTTGTTAGACTGGTTGATGCTCAGTTGCTCAGCTTGAGGTGAGAGTGGGAGCCATGCAAGAAGGGATGGGAGTGGAGGAGGAGAGGGGCAGGGGTGTACAGAGCTGGCTGTACTGACTTTATGCTGTTGAGATAAATTTAGTTATCCATCTAGGACTGGATCCACAGAGCACTGAAATCAATGGAGAAAAAAAAACTTCATTTATATCAGTGGGTTTTGTTCTAAGATAGTTTTCTCTGGTAGCTCACTGTTAGAAGAAAGGCTAAAATCTGAGCCCTGTGTGTTTCTGTGGAAAAGCAAAGTGAGTTTTATTTAAAGCTCAACACCTGGTGAAGACATTTCAGACTTTCTCTGGAGCCTGTTTAACTACTCATTTCATGTTCCATTCCTCTGTATGTGAGGAAGCTCCAACTGCACTCCTACTCCCACAAACACCCACGGTCAAGGCTTTCAAATAAATTATGTATTTGGCTCCAGTTCCAAGAACACTGGACACTTGGAATAAGTGATCATATATAAGATAAAGGACCTTTGCTTTTGTCATTCAGAACAATGGCAAATATGTAAAGCCTGCATGGGTAACCACTTAGTTCTGGTAAAACAGCACAGACTACTTTTACCAGTAGCAATAACAGTCTAGACATCAAAATAGTCTGGAAATTCATGGATGCTCAAAGTGAGATCCATCAGTTCTCAGAAGTATTTTGGGCCAGCATTGCTCTTCCAAGCAATAGAAAAGCATTTGTAAAATGCTTAAATTCTGTCCAGACCTATAGAAGAAGAATGTTAGGACAAGCTTCAAACATCCCTAAGAATCATCAGTGGTCATGCCAGTATGTGTCCATTAAAGATGAAAAGGAAGAGTCACTAATCTTTGGACAAGATCCTAATGTTATAAAGAGCTTCCTAGGAAGCAATTAGGGCAAAACTTGGGATTGGTGCTCACTTGAGCAGAATGGTAATAGGACTATGGGGCACTCTGATGGTCAGCAGAATTGCTTTGTTATGAATTTGGACCACTGTGCAGACACAAGTTGTAATGTTACAGGCTTATGGGAAGGCAAACAGGACAATTAGTGTAGACTGGTAATTAGGGACCTCAAGGGGAAAGGAGATACTTTGGGGTGCTGGTCTCCTCTTCAGGCAATGTGTATCTCTGCAGTATTAGTTAGACATTGGGTTGCTGAGGAGTTACTTTGGCAGGGCTGCTTCCCTCTCTCTTTGCATCTGAGTGCCTGAAACACTAGTCATGCTCCTTTCTATTTGCTCTCCTTCCATGTTGTTGACTCTTATATTTCTACCTGCAGAATCATCTCTGCTTCAATGGGGTGGCAGAGGCTATCCCCAAGACCAATGACAGGCACTCTGCCAGCACCAGGGTTTGCCTGGAATAAGCAGGCTGCATGTTTGTGTGCTCCAAAGCTGTGGAAAACACAGATTTCCCAGTCAAGTTTTCCGGAAAAAAAGCAGGTACCAGTATGTGGGTACCAACACATGCAAACATCTTGAAATAGAAATGAAATCTGCTCAGTTTAGCCTGGATCTTAAATTACTTTGGATATTTAACTACCAGAGAAAAACCAGTGCTTATTCACAGCCTATGCTTAATGTGTCCTACTGGCAGATGTCAAACTACTTGCATCTTCTTACAACCGCCCTGGATCATCCTGCAGAGGAAAATAGGTATTAATGATTGAAGCAGGAAATACTGTCTAACGAGCCCTCTAATCTAACAGCTCTGAATGCTGGAAGAATAAAACCAATGGGTTGCACAACAGGTTTTCCTGGCACCTCCCCTTCTTCCATGCTGGAGACAGAATACTGGTTTTTGTACAGCATATGATAAGAAAAAGAAAACATAATATAATCCCAAATAATGCACATTAAATATATACCATCTACCCCACAACACAAGATCTGTCTCACAAAGGCAATTCACTGCAATAAGACAGTACCTTCATTGGTGATCTTCCAGCAGGAGAAGGGGAAATGGAGGCTATGTGTCTTGCTGGTGATGCTGCAAAGGTAGAAAGATTTCAGTGCACTTGTGGCATTACAATTTTCACTAAGAAATCTTTTTAAGTGGATAGTAGATCATTTGATACATAAACATAATCTCTAGTTCTCTTGGTTGATGGCTGTAAATAGTTTTAGAGATTTTGTTTATTTTGCTTTGTTCTCTGGATTATCTTGCAGTGCAACCAAGTAAAAAATTTCTGCATCTGCCTTTTCTGACAAATCTTATATCACTTTAAATTGATTTATAATCTATTAAATGATAACAAGTTAAAAAAAGAGTCAGTATAACAACTTTTCCCTTTTTGTTCTTAAGAAATATATTATGTATTTGTAAGTCAAATA
This sequence comes from Geospiza fortis, assembly GCF_000277835.1. NCBI lineage: Eukaryota > Metazoa > Chordata > Aves > Passeriformes > Thraupidae > Geospiza > Geospiza fortis. Next base: position 1,725,374 of record NW_005054411.1, read on the forward strand.
AGGAAAATAGAAAATACATAATATACTTATATCAAACATTTACCTCCAAATATACTAGAAACATGACTGAACAAACTCAGAGGCTTAAGTATAATACACAAAATGTTTACTCACTCCTTTTAAAACAATTATATTTATAGTATCACTTGAGCAGCCTTTCCTTTAAAAGGAAATTAATCTTTTGAAAGGCAAAATTATTATAGTAACTGACGTGCTTTCATGAATGCTGTGCATTTTCTGGCCAGTAAGATTCTTTGTGGTTAATGATCATTTCTGATTGCTAACCTCCAATTATCATAAAATCAAAAGACTAAATTTGACCATCCTTCCTCATACTAACATGAACTGTCTGAAACTGCTCATTCATTAGTGAAGGGGTGGAGTATTGGAAACTGCAGAGAACATTAATGAGATGAAAATACCCACAGAGGCAGTTCTACAGCCTTTCATGTAAGACATCAAATAATAAGTTAACCTGCCCAAGAAGTTAAACATCAAACAGAGTGGAAAGAATCTAAGCCCTCACATACTGGAGCTTTACCCGAGATGTCCATTAACTCACCAGTCTGTGCAGGTCTTGGTGGTACAGGAGGAGATATAAGCTTTCCACTTTCTGATGTGTTTCTAGCTTCCTTCCCACTGTCCAGGCTCCAGCTGCTGGGGGTGGTGTTTACACCTGGAAGAGAATGAACAAACTGTCATAGGTATCAACACTTCCAGTTCTCTGGCTTGCTTTTATCCATGAGTGTAAAAACAGACAGAATGCAAGTGCCTAACAACATCTGCACTTACAAAGCTCTTAAACAGCAGCCATCAATGTCATGGATGCCTGATGGATGCCCCTGGCCCTCAGGTCAGTTTGTGACCAGCAGTGGCAGGCAGCAACAGCAGCAGCAGCTGAGATTGCGCTCTGGTGTGCTGCAAATCCAGCCACAAAGGGAGATAAGCTTGAAGACTTTTAATGTAATCAGTTTATCTTTGCACCAGACTCCTATTTAGAGGTTTCCAGGCAGAAGGGAATAGACCATTCATAAACTGTTCCCATTAACTCATTTTATATACAGAAGGGACTAGAGAAAGAAACTCTCCAAATTCCTCGACCTCCTTCATAAAGATTTCTGTGCTAACATTCCTGTGTTGCTGCATAGACTACAAATCCAGAATTGAAAGAAGGTGGAAAGAAGGGTGAAAAATGTGTACAGAAAATTTCTGTACACTTTGTATCTGTGGTCAAGGATCTCTGCTTGATTATGTAAATTGACTACCACCTTGACATGCATAAAAGTGGGTGTTTTCTTTGTCTGTTACCCTGATCAAATTCTATGATTTTAACTGAATGATCTCATAAGGTCTGGAAAATCTTCCTTGATAGAACTGGATTATCTCATGTCATCAAGATGTCACCAATACTGGAAAGAAGTCAGACAGAAGGAGAGGGCATTTAACATGGGCAGGACAAAAGCTAATTTGAAAAATACAACTCTCATTACATTTCCTAAAAAACAAAAAAAGGAGTTGAAAATAACCACTTCAAACCTTCCATTAATTTCCCAAATACTCCACCAAAAAATCCCCCACCTTTAAAAGCCTCAAACCTCTTGCTTTGCCATGACACTTTCCTTCTTGTTCACTTGTTTCAATTGTGAGTAGAGAATCACATGCAAGGACCCTGTGTTTATTTAGAAAGATGAAATGAAAAAGCAAAGTATTGCTGCTAACTGATGGCATCAATTATCACTATTGTAGCAACTCTGAGAGGTCTCAGGACTGCAAACCCACTACACACTGGACTTAATACAATAACTACAGTAAAAATAACACTGATCTCATATGTGAAACAATATTGTTACAGTATAATTACACTTTAGTTGACCCTGTGACCAATGAACAGAATAATCTATTTTCTAGAGGATCATTTTGCTTTGTTATTGCCAAAATAGGCAATATAGTATTTGCTTTTTAATGCAAGCTGTCACCCAGCATGGCTTTGTCCTCATCCTAAAAATCACCTGGCACCAGACCTAGGTACTTCAAATATCTGAATCTCTTGACAAGCCAATTTTTTTTTCTTTTAAGTCATCCAAGCAGTCAGTTTTTTGGACTGCTAAAACCTTCAGGAGAGAATACTTCATTCTAACAATTCTGTGATGTGCTTGGCTGCATGGGCCAGTGGAAAAGTTTTGCTATTTCCATGTTAAATTATTTCATATGTTTTTCAGCCCTGTGAAAAAATTCCACCTGTGTTTTCATAAAAATGTAAACCCAAAATTACCTACAAAACCCAGCTTTTATTAAAGAAAATCTGCTTCCTGGTCAGTACTTATTACAGTATATTATTAAAATAGTTATTTTTCTATACATTTATTTTACTGTATCCTTTATTCAGCATACCACAAAGGTAGCATAAGGAAATGATGGAGCACATTATTGATGTGAGGCACATAATGAAATCATGGCAAACAATTACTATGCCAACAATATTTGATTTCCCCATGTGCAAAATTATAAGAGGCAATATTTTTTCTATGGAAATACACATATTTCTCATTTACACTAATTAAAAACAAAATCCCCAAAATGCAAGAAACCACAAATTGGTGTTTTCAATCCAAGTGTAATCAGAAGCACACTGAGTTATATTTGATAAATGGGACTTGCAGGTACCAAATTTCAGGATTCTGTCCATCTCTTTACCTTCCTTTTGCCCCATTCTCCAGATCTGGCTTTTCCCCACATATGTCTCTCTTGAGAAGCAGAAAGGACAGGTCTCACAGGCAGCCTGATGAAACCTGCTGCTCCATCATCCCTCCTGCAAACTTCTGGGCCTTATTTGAGTGCAAAATTCAGTCCTCCCCTCTTTGACAAAGTGTTTTGACACTTAGATTTATTAGCATAATTTATTTAGTTGGTTAGAATGTTTTGACACTTGGAGATGACAGTAAGCACTCAAAAGAACAGGCACTCTACAGGAACATGGTGGACTAATTACGTTTTCATTCTTCAAAGATTGGCATGTTGTAGCATGTCTGCTTACCTTTGTCAGAGCCAGGCAGATTGGAATCACTTCGTGGCAAAGCACCATCTCCAATATGATTAAACACCATTCTCTGTAAATTGAGAACAGCATGGTTTACACATAGCTCCTGCTGTATTTCAGTAGCCGTCAAGAAAACAAATATATTTTTGTTATTATCCTCCCTCATGCCCAGGTCTGCTTAGGAGGCAGAGTGATAAACATCACATAAGAACATAAACAGTTTAATTAAAGTATGTGTATACAGATAGGGAGTAGACTAGTTTTCTGAGGATTGTACACACAGAAATTGGAGGGAGGATTATTATGTACTGAGTTCTGACAGTTTCCAGCACCTTAAAAAACATAGAAAATGCTCATTCCTAAAGGCATATCTTAATAGATTACTTAAAATAATTGCAATAATTTCATTACAGAATCAGGATCTGAACAAGATAATATTCAAGTTATGGCTGTTACCTAAGAAAAGCATTATGTATTGTTTTCCAACCCTGACTTTTTTTGGTAGCAATCTTCTTACTTCTCTTGTGCATAAGAGCTGACCCATAAAGCATGTTTGTCTTTAATTTTCTTAAGGTCCATTTTGTTTACAAATCACAGTAAATGTATGAAAAAAAATTCCACCATTGATTTCGTTTGGCAGCATTCAAATAATCCATGGGTCACTAGTTTGTCTTGAAAACATATATAAACAGCATACAGTTAATCCTACAAATAATTCAGACATACTTTCCAGAGGAAATGGCAACAGATAAACATGCAGTTTTTTCTTACTTTTTTTTTTCCTTAAAAGCAAGATCAGATAATCAGTGAAATCCAAATGAAATCCTATTATTGTGTCTCTTTCCAGTGTTCACAGAGCACTGTGCCAAGTTGGTGAGGCACTATGCTGGGGTTCCACAAGATGGCAAACCCAGCTGCAAACCAATCATCATTGATCTAATATGTTGCAGCTTTGTGTTACAAAGTGAGGAACAAATACTTAAGCTCAATTCAACTTCACATTAAACATCTCAGAGACAGAATGCTTTTGGTACACTTTGAGCTACAGTAGGTGTGCTATATGTCATATGAGAATCATTCTGGGTCAGGCAATATCTGTTTTCCTGGTGTTACCATTAAACTGAGGTGTTAAACCCACATCTGTACTCTGATGTGACAAAGAGTGTGACCATATGCTCCTGCCTGGTCTGGATTGAGTGTCCACTGCCTAGTGAGTCTGCAGTGCACGAGGATGTGATGGACAAGTGTTGAAGTCCATTTTCTGTTGCAAGGGTAAAGAGCAACAGCTGAAAAAGCAACTGAAATTGGAGGAGATAAAGAGACAAAAGCTGAATGAAATACAAAGAAACAAAGACATACTAAAAAGAATGAGATAAAAAACCATATGGAAGAACAAGAGCAATCACAGGATGTTTAATGACACACAAATAAAAACCCCAAAACTGTGAAATTCAAAAAGCTTCAATAGGAAGAATAATAACGCAAAAAACTAAGGAGGCTTGTTGACCAGTCAATGACAGCAGCCATTCCTCTTCAGAGTATGGGAAGAGCTGGAGAGACACTGTACAACCATTCAGCCAGAGATCACAAAGCAAGCACAAATGGATGTTGACTAAAAACAGCTGTACATAACCTTGAGCATCAATTTCAATGAGGAAGCGGATGAAGTACTGCTGTGGTCTTGTTCTGTGAAGTCCATCAAACTTCCTTAAATAAGGTAGCTATGGCTTGAAAGACTTGAAGTTCAGGACTTTGCCTGTGAATATCACCTCTCCTGGCTGAAACACTAATGTGAAAATTGCTTTCATCAAGCTGTATGTAACAAAATAATTCATAAATGGGTGGTCATTTCCTCTCAGTGTGAAGCTCCAACCAACGCTGTTGAAGTGGTGTTAGAATGAAAGGAGGAAGGACAAGGAACAGTTTGAGCAGCTAACTTTAAATAAGAGTTGCAGGTATCTCTAAGATATCTCCTTACAATTGTCCTGAGGAATTCTTTCCCCCTTCTTTATCAGAAGGCAGAGAATCAGGATTTTGTTTCTGATCACAGTCCATTTTTACGGCTGAGGGAATGTCAGAGAAAGAAATTTCACCTTTCTCTGGAAAGATATATCCTTATTTACAGTTATAAGGGCAGAAAGAAACCGTCAGACTTTCTCATCTTTGAAATATACTTCACTGTATGAGCAAGAAGATTTTCTACTTACCCTCTCATGGGACACTGAGGGTAGAGACAGACTGGGAGACTTTCCTGCTGGGCGAGTCTCAGAGAGAGCGGAGACTGGGCCTACGAGCTCCTCAGCCTCCCTTATGCAATCTCGGATAGAGTGGGGGACAGAAGTCGCATTCCACTTGGCAAAGCAAGAGTTTGTAGTCTGGGAGCAAAAACGGGATAATTTTTCTTTGCGGCAAACTGTAAAACCGCTTTATTTAAAGAGCATCTCCTGATCTTTCCTGTCTGTTGTTTTGGCTCCACTACCACTGACGAAGCACACAGCAGATCATCTGCTCTAAGTAGTTCCTGAGAAGTGTCCTTAAGTCTGGCTAAGCCTCAGTATTACTTCTTAAGCCCTCAGGTAATAGTATGAGGACTTAAACAGAAAAGAGATTAAAAGGTAAATCAAGAGCCAATTCAATAACCAAAGAAACAAGGGACAAGAAAAGAGCTAGTTAGAAATCAATAAATAATTTCTATAATAAAGAATCCTGGAGCTGGTTTTTGTCAGTGGTAAAACTTCTGAAAGACACAAGAGTGTTGAAAGGACAGCTTTTAACACCGTATGTATGTTCTCATCTTTTTCAGCTTCAGCAAGAGGTGTATTGTGTGATGGCAGGGATTAAAACAGCAGCTGTGTTAAAGAAAAGCACTTTGGGAAAATAGGTCCATTAAGAAGAAAAGATGAAATAAGGACTCAGTATTGGCCAACTTACCAAGTTCATGTTGAATTTCAGAATACTCAAAAACCACACATTTCATACAGACCCGTCTAACAGTATTTTAAGGCAAGAACACAATACATTGTTTTCTCTGGTGTAACAAAATATAATTTTTTTCTGAAACTACATTGGAAAATAGGAATTGCCACATGGAATGAGTTATTATCTCACAGTGGCTACAATTAGATTTTTGAGAAGGAAAGAAAGGGGAGCTCAACAAGGACAACTGAAATGATAAGAGTTTTTAATTCTTTGTCTTCTTCCCCAGATTGAACAAATGCTTGTTGTTCCACACAAGCAGGCCGTGTCATCTGGTAAATCTCTGCATCTCTCTCTCACTTCAGTAAGTAAATGTAAAGAAACAGACCTACACCTAAAGAAATCAAGCAGAAATGTGACCAAGCACTATGTACTCTATTCACATCTCTTACATCTAAAATATTTAAGAGTATTTGCTTATAAAACCATTAAAAATCCCTTGAGAAGTTACAACAGTGAACAGACACTGAATCTGCTCAAAGTTCAGCATGCACCTTTATTGTCTTCTTAACTATCTGTGCTCCGAGGATTCCCAACAAACTTCTTACCTGAGAAGTTTCCAAAGGAGTCGGGTAGATGGCACTGCAGGGCCTCTCTCTAGGAGACAGGCAAGAGTTTTCTCGGGAATGCTTATGTTTGTCAGACAGCAGAGGAGAAGCTAGAATATAAATGTGTCTAGTGATTAAATTCATGCAGTGAAACTCAAGACATTTCAATTCTATGCTTATGACAAAAAAATCCTCTGTCTCTAATGATTCAGATTCCCAAAGTAATTGGCTAAATATGATGTCTGACCAGTGACATCATGCAGAAATTCAGCTGTGTAACATATCAAGAGTCATTTAATATAGTTTACCACAGCAGAGAAGCACTGACCTCTGGCACTGGATGGAGCAGAACTGGTCACGTTAGGTGAAGCAGAATGAGTAGAACTCAGGCTTGAGGTAGATGGACTAGGCTGTGTATAGAAGAGATGTTGTTGTTACCAGATCACATTTACTGGTTTGGAAAACAAAAATTTATGGCATACATTTCACTAGAACAAAAAACTTTAACTTCTTATCAGTAATTCAAAATAGCAAATCAGTATAAAGAGCCTTAATGTAACTACACAAAGATGTAACCAAATACCACAAAAATAGAAATGTAATTAATACAGTAAAATAATTACCACAATGTAACAACTGTACTGTAGAAAAGTCTATGCACTGTCAGATCACTTTGTATCATAGTCCATTGCTACTTACTACATTTGTAAAAAACTAATACTAGAATTTAAACAAGAGAAAACAGTTACATAAAAAAATATTTCTAAGTGAATGAGTTTAACATCTCACTTAAAGATTTGGTTTTTAAAAGAAACATTAGCAATAGTTATGAGATTTCTGAATGAAATAATAGAAGAATTAATTTAGTAAATAGCCTTGTAAGAAAGATTCTGTACAATTTGAAGAATGACAATAAATTATACCTGCATGTTAAAAACTTCATCTGAGCTTTCTGATTGCCCAGTGATATTGCTGACTTCAGCAGAAGCTTGGGATGACAGTGATGAGGAAGAATAGCGATTGACGGCTGGGTAACTCAAGGGGCTATTATAAGAATAATGAAATATAAAATGGTTAAGTCTAATTGTCAGTCATAATTTTTCATGTGAGAACAGCACATGTTTATTAATCTTTAACTGGGGGAGGGAAAAGAAAGAGAAAGAAGGAGAGAGAATACATATACCAGCTATTCAAGGCTGAACACACTTCAGCCAGACCACACAAGAAAGCATGTGCATAAAAGAAGTATTTATGGGTCATCTTCCACAGGTAGCAAAAATATGTGATTACTAATAATTAACTTGCCTGCGTCGTGGTATTACCCTGGCAGCATCAGGGCTCATAGAAACAGGTATGGAATTCCGGCATACACGAGGACTTCCATTTGGGAAATGAACAGGGCTAGCTTGTACACAGGCAGAAAAGTCCTGGTGAGTTATTAAAAGATTAATTAAAATTAACATAATATCTTAAGCATTTAATAAGATACGGATACGTAGATAACAACATATAAATGTAGTTACATGGTATTTTGGATCAGCTTCATCATTAATAAGAAAAATATTTTAACTTTTCACTAATGATAGTAAAATGCTACTATTAGTAAAATGTGACTACTTTTCTCTGCATGGTATGGGAAGTTTATGTTTCTCTTTGCTTTGTGGCACTGCAAAAAGGCTACAAAAGGCTACAAGCTGTAATGGGGACAAACAACCAAAAGATGTCACTGTTTATTGCTTGGGAAAATGTACCAACCCTTAATGCAGCTGAACAGTCTTCTGTTCTATCCTTGTACCTGCTCGTGTGAGTACCTGTATTCCCAAGCTTGACTTCATCACAAAGAACTGATCCACCAGCTTTTTGTGCAACGGCCTCATGTCCTGTGGCACCACCTTCTCATGCACCGCCAAGCCAAATTCTAGAATCTGGGCCTGCAGAAAGGGAAAAAATATTTTGATGCATTTTCTTTAAGCTCTCATCATCAATTAGGATACCAAAAAAAAAAATCTAACACCTATCTAAATCTCTGAAAGACCTGTAACCAAAAAAGGACTAGGACCAAAAGCGTGCAGGAGGATTTATCACCTCTTCCCATTCAACTTTCGAGAAGGTTTCACCTATGCAAATTCAACTGTAATACTAAAAAATACTACAGATAACATAGTGAAAAATCTGATTTAATGGGAACTTTACAAAGGAGCAGTTCTAAACCCTAAATAAAAGCCATTTTCTACAAGAACAGTTGTAAAAAGCATGAAACTACAGCAATGGTCAAATCCAACAGAAACTCTGTAATATATTGGCAATGAAGTCCATGGTCCCCCATCTTATTTCAACTCCCCAGAGACCTCCATAAGTGCTGGCCTGATGTATAGTCTTGACACAAGGCATGACATGCTTCATACTTACAGTGCTAAAACCTTAATCTCGCTCAAATTTGGTTACATGCATTCAAAATATTGAATTGGTTACATGAGGAATCAGATAAACTCAGATTTAAAAACAAAATAGCTAGGGTGTGCTGTAATATCTTTGGATGAGAGCTCCTGGCTGATGTTTTCAGGCAGCCTGCGATCAGGCACGCAGATGTACAGCATCCCTGACCTGGGGTCAGGACTGCAGCACATCCATCCACACACACAGCCATGCCAGCCCTTCCCAATGCTCTGTGTTAAATCAGCTCTGGGTGCCAGAGAGGGTTGAGCTGCTATTGCTTGGAACCCACATTTTTGTTACAGGAAGCTATAAACTCCAGTTTTATATTGTAAACATTAGTGAGATTAAGCACAGCTTGAAAAAGTTAAATTATAATGTCAATTACTATGCATTGTCTAAGTGAAACTAAAGTGAGGTCAGTGAATCTGTTCTGATTTATACTGTCTGAGGACCTGCTGATCTGACCAAAAGATCCCACAATGCTGATGAAAAATGGAATTTCCATCTTGCCAAATTCTAAGCTGGCAATAAAATTTGAAACTTCAACCTGCTGCATAGAACAAAAATAGATAAATGCCAATTAAAAAACCTGAAATATTAGTAAGATCTTTGATTTAAAAATATTCAGCATTTTCCAAAAAAAACTTCATATTTGAGGCTGGTAGGTGATTGGCTTATAAATGAATGGAGAAATAATACAAAAAACATATAACGCATAGAATACTCATATGCTTAATTTGATCATTTGTGTTTATCTTACTGCCTACCCACTTTGCCAATTAGTACTAGATATCTTTCATTGCAATAAGATTTTGAATGCTTTTTTGCTCTTATAGCAAACCTTGTAGTGAAAATATTTCCTGTAATATTGGTAAAATACAAATATATGCTAAAGCCATCAAATGTTTCAATGAAATAATGTTTATTCTGTTGTAGTGATAAAATATTCTGTGCAAATATTTGTATATGAGCGTGACAAGACAGGACTCTCACTCAACTTTTATTTTACACAAACCAGTTTGAAGTGATTAAGTTGATGATGGAAAGGACTAGGGAAAATATATTAGCATGGCCCAGAAACCTGCTTGTATAGAAAGCTACTCTCTACTTGGAATCTAACTGAGAAAACACTGAAGACCACAGGGCAGTTATTAACCTCTGATATTTTTTATTTTATTTGGGGACATTTTTAGCTAGAACAGCTGAACAGGCCATCTTGTCAGTCTTTTCCCCACTTTACCTGCTCGAGTGTAAGTTCTCTTAAGCGTGTGATCTTCTCTCCATCTTCTGGATGGTTCAAGATGTATTCTTTGACAAAGAATGCCTAAACACAATAAATTACAAAGCAAAACAAAGTGAAGTAAAAACACACCACTTTTATTTATCTTTTTTTAAAAAACAAGTTTCTAGATAACATTTTCGAATGTTTTCTAAGTTCCTTTGAACTGCAATAATTGATAATACATGTTAAATAAGTAATTAATCATGTAGTCATTGGTGGAGACCATTGGCAAAAAAATGTAGCCACTAGTGAATAGATAGGTTTAACATTTGAAATATGAAGGTGCTGAAATATGAAGCTTCTTCCACATCAGAAAAGAAAAAACAATACAGGAAATAATTGAAAGAGAAAAAAGAGGGAAGAAGGAAGACAGAATCAAGAAGGCAGCAGATGGTCAAAGGACACTTTTAAAAAGTTGGAAGTTGCCTGAAGGGAAGGAAGATAATGGTAAAGACATGGTCACTCTTACCTCAAGACCAAATGCTCCAAGAGTGACTGAACTTTGAACTTTGTACAGATCAGACGGGAAAAGCAGGTGAAATGGAAAAGCATTTACAGAAAACGGGATAACAAGAAAGGTAGAAGATAAGAACTGGCAAAACAACAAGTAGACATATAAAGACTGAAAAATGGACATGCAAAGAGAAGAATTAGAGAAAAATGGAAGAAAAAAAAAGCCTCGCAATTATTGCTAACAGTTTTGATGTTTACAAAATGAATTGCTGAAAAGTCCTATTTTAATACAGTGAGAGACAGAGGGCAGAAGGGAATCGAAACACGAACACTGTCTAAGAGACCAAGAATTACAGCCAACGACAATAATGAGGAGCAAGCTAGAACCTCTGATATGCTTGTGAAGAATGGAAGCTGTGCAGAGACACTGAGCTAGCTCTGACAGTGCTAATTCAAACCAGACATAGTTCTGACGTGACTGTATTTCTCCAGGGACTCCCTTCATCTTGCTTCACTATGCTAAACAGTTTTGTTGTTTAAAGGCAGTTAGAAAACATAAAAAATGTTACTGCTTTGCTTCAGTCTCACAATTTTCATAAGACTGCAGTTCTGATGACAGATTCTAATACTATACTGGACACAATTTCTTGTAGTTTAAATAAGATGCAGTTTTTCCAAATTTAACACTGTTGAGTGAACACTGAATCTCTCTGCCTTTGAGACAAGTGGACAGAATGTTATTCAAATTGACATTTTCAAAGGAAAAACCAGCAGACTCAAGTATCTCATAAGACTGTTAGGAGAAAGAGAAAAATCAAGTTTGGCTGCAAAAAAACCCCCAACTTCTTTCTTTTTACTGAAGTTTCATAATTCTACAGAATTCTGTATAAATACAGCATCCCAAACTTTTAAGGTTTTCCTAATGTGATTCAAAAATTATTATTATAAGGAACAACTGTTAGAAACAAATCCAGTGTTAGACATTTCTAAATTGTATTTATTTTTTTAAATGCCTTTCCCCACTCCTCCCAAAATAGCTTTTCTAAAAACTTGGAGAAGAGATACAAGAAGGATCAAGAAAATTATGATTCTTTAAGATAATGAACTTCTTGTTGAGAATTTATCTGTGTGTATATATATATATATATATGTATATATATATAAAAAATAAAATATATATGCATATATATATACATACACACACATGCATATAAAAACTAGAAGGTCAGGACAAAAAAGTAAATTTGTTAGTTGGCCAAAGTACCTCCTAAGCCAGAATAGGCAGTGTATTATAACAATTTACTTATAATTAACTGGTTAATTGAAAATTTCCAAAAAAATCACTGAAAAATGCAGGGTTAATTGTGAATTGAGTCATCTCTGGAGTAAGCTTATGGTACTATCTAGAGCAAAATGGTTATTTCAATAAACCACGTTGTTAACATTACCTAACCCAAAACTGCAATATAGGTATAATTGCAACGATTATTCATACAAACTTTCTGTCCTTAATTCATACAGAGGAGCTGCATCTGTACAGGGAAATTGGATTTTTAATACACAGAAAGTAAATTGCTTACCTCTTGGTATCTAGCAACTCCACCATTAACTGCTGCATCAATGACCCCATTTAGACACATTGTGAGAGGGTTAACGTTCTGCATCTGTCGAGTTTGACACTGACTAATCAGTGTTCTTAACTGCTGGTTCTTATTTTCTAAAACTTCAATAGCATTCTCAAGGGGACTCATTTCCACCTGAAACATGAGTGAGAAGCATTGCAACAACTTAATCTTCAGTTGAAAGATGAAATATATGGCAGGTAATTTTTGATTTCTTAACATAAAACAGTATTATTCTATGTCCTAGAGTAGTTTGAGAGACAAAGTACTTCTCAGCTGGGGGAGAGATTTGATTTTATCATGCAATCAATGATCAAAATAATCAACTGTCACTCTTGTAGATTCATTATTTGACCTTGAGAGATGACCCAGCCGCTGTTGCAAAACATAAACATACTTTCAGCCAGTGGTGGAACTCTTAGAATACACAATTGAACCATCCTTGGTAATTACCTAAAAGAGGCTTGGGGTCAGGGAGCTTAATCACTTTAAGGGTACAGAGCAGAGCTGAAGTATTGTGAGTGTGTTTCCCCATCCAAAGTGAAGGTACCAATGAGACTATGGATCAGGAATTTGAATGCAAGCTTTGAGCTAAAATGATGATCAAGTTATAGTCAAAGGCAGCCTTGAGCAGGATGTGTCTCTCAACTCTCAAGGGTGGGGAAGTTCTTTCACAGGTAGCGTGAACTGCTAAAAAACAAAAGCTGAGCGATGGGAAGAGTACATGCTTGCAGCTGCAATAATTTACCAAAATACACAAGCGCAAATCCGAGTCATGACCTCGTACATGCCCAGTAAAAATTATTACACTTTACTTTTGTAAATGATGACTGTAATGGCAAAATGCTAGTAAACTGAAGGTCTTCATATCAGTGGTCATACTAACCTAGTAAAGACACAGCAGGAGTCAACTAACAAAATTTCTCATGTCACACACACATTTTGATTTTACTAAACTCCACCTTTGGTTTTCTACAGGAGAATATCAAGATGGTGACATTTTCCTGCTATTATAAAAGAAAAACACAGCAAAGTTTTAGAGAAAATCAATTGTACTATGGTATCCTTATGTTTAATGGGATTATTGTAAGACTAGCTTTGACAAGAAGGAAAATAGTTACATGTGCTATCTATACTCCAGGACTCAGCAATTGACCAATTATTTAGAGATATTTATAGGATGAGTACTCCTCCAAATATATCTGGAATCTATTTAAGGATTTTTTAAATAATAGAACAAGCAAGGAGAGGAACTTCCAATGTGTCAATAGCAGAATGGTAAATTTGACCCTATTCCTACAGGTTCTGTTCAGCAGCTCATGGAATTTATTATAGTACAAGAGCTTGAAGAATGTTTACTTTTCAAGGATACATTAAGCTATAGATATTTTAAGTATTAAATGTTACATGGTGCTGAGTTTTAAGGAGGTAATTTACTGACATCAAATGTTGCCTTTGGGCGTCCATTATTGTTCTCATCTTCTTTTTCCTCAGCTGTTTAAATGAATCCTAAGGGTAGTTCTTAAAAATACTTTTCAAGACAAGAGAAATCAGATAACTTGATATACTTTGTAAATAATTTTGTTGTAGCTACCTTGAGACCTTGGTCAAAGAAATTACATATGTGTAATAAATGCTAAAGCAGTTAATTGAATAACATACGATTAAGGAAATAAACCAAGCCACAATATGTATTGACATGAGTCTCATACTCACCACTTCACGTTTTTCTACTTCAAACCAACGAGATATTCCAGGTAAACTCTGCACCAAGATCAGTGTGGTTCTCTCTACCCATAGACTCTAAAATATACAAAAGCAATTTATTTCCTTATTTGACTTTGTATCTTCTTTAATTATTACCAGTTTCCTTTATTAACACCTTCACTAAAGTAACAGTACATTAAAAAATACTAACATCCAAATTCTACTGAAATGTCTACCCCATAAGTCAATAACACTCACTTTTTTCTTACTTTCTAGGTCCTACTACTAAGCAGTAATTTCTGCTGATTCTTCACTCTTAAATTTTATTATATGTTGTCCCCAAATCTCCAAAAGTCACTCACAACTGCATTGGTATTTTAATATTTCTTTTCTGATCTAACATCTGAGAAGAACAAGAGTTCAGAAGCAGAACAACTTACAGATCAGAGAGCATGATCAGGTCTCCTTTGAGAAGCCCTGTTCAAGATTCCAGAATGCATAGCTGATGGGATACTCAAATATCATACTGGTAAATATTTTGTGCCAGGGTTTGTAGAATGACAAATCAACACACAGTGTTGCTTACACAAAGAATATATGTAGCTGTACAGTTAAAACAAAGCTCAAACATACATCAGAAGACAACAGTGACTCAATTTAGCCAATTTATTATCCTTACAGTTTTTTCTTCTAAATTTATAACAAAATTATTATGGGATAACTCTTTTTTGCCAGTCTGAATACCAGAATATATTCAGCACCAGGATGTGCTTCTAGTGGGTAAGAATTAAAATTACACCAATAGATGAATTTTCACTGTGACATTTCTAGTAGGAGGAACAGAAGGGATTTACCTATTAGAGAAGGAACTATTTCTTTTCCCTGAGACAGTCTTTAAGTTCAGAGGTAGTTTTGAGTCTTGATATCATAGGAACAGGTCATTATGCTGCAGTTCAGTCAAAACTGTCTCTCCCTTGCTCTAAAGAGAGATAGCTTTGGGCAATCCAAGCCATACCCCCGACCACATCCTTAAAAATGTTTTCCCATCTGCTTAAGAAACTTTTCCGAGACTGCTCTGTCCAGTTCTGCCTTCTATACATCATGATGCAGAAAACAATTTTTTTTTCAATTTTAGTCACATATACAGCAAGACCTCTGCATCTCCCATATATTTTAATTTTATTAAAAATAAGAAGTGAAATAGTCAAACCTGAGATACCATCTCCTCTAGAGAATTTGATGTACCACACTCAGCTGAATAAAGCAAATGCAAATGATATTTCAATAAGGCAGCCTTTGTTGATCTTACAAACAAATCATAGGTTCAGTAGCTCAGGAAAGGGTATGATACTTTACCTTGAATTCATTTTCCTTGTCCTTGGTCCCTTTGTGAAACGGTCTGTCATATCGGAATCGCCAGATGTGATTTACTTGTTAAAA
>NW_005054411.1:1740884-1764009 GCF_000277835.1 Geospiza fortis
TGTCACTGCATAAATCTGCAAATCTATGTGTAAAGAGTTAAGGCTATCCCACTTTATTCAAATTAGCAAAGCATATTGACTCCTGAAGCATTACAGAAGAAAAATTCTTTAAAAAGCGTGCCTCATGAAATGCTTTTATACTATTAATGGTTTGGGAAAGGAACCAGAGATTTTTTTGATTGTTTGAGATTTCTTTGTACTGTTGTGTCAAAAATTTCATCTTTATTTTTTAAATAGAGCTACTTATATGGAATAGTACATAAAGGGATTTAGTTAAATTTATTCTTACATAATATGTCATGCCATGCTAAAATAATGTTGTATTGTAAGAAGGTAAATTACTGTACCTTGAACTGCTACATCATTATCACAGTGGTGATAGTTCTGTAGGTATTTTTAGCTAAAGAAATAATGTCAATAACATGTCAAGGAATTCTTAAATAGAACTAAAATTACACAAGGAACTTCTAAACATAATAGAGCGAACTGGGACAAAATGCAGGGAAATTCTCACCTAACATTTATTTCAGTGGAGGCACCGTGTGATCGATATTGGCTATAGGTGTACCTACATTTTTTAAAAGCATGGAAAATGTAAGTGCAGAGTATGGCTTTGTGATTATGTGGATACACTGTGCTTCTGCCTGAAAGATGGTCTCATCTGGCTGATTAGCATGTTGCATAGCAATGGCATGTGGGAACTCATTCAACATTCGCTGCTGGAAGGCCTCCAGCCTTTCATAGTCATGTCCTCGGCAAACAAATTCCTTATTCTGAGCGGAATAAGAAAACAAAAAGCAAGAGCAAGTTGCATGAAAATAAGTGGGATCCAAACACACACTCTTAAATATTGATTTTCTAGGCAACTTTTGCATCATTTAAAGAAAGGAAAAAAGAAAAGAAACAAAAGGCAAGAATAAAAATAAGGAAGGTAGAAAGAACAGGTTACTTAGAAGAAGGACATTTTATCACATAAATTGTGTTTTATTCAAAAGTCTGGAAAAATGTAATAATTACACTTCAAAATTTAATAAAAATCTGAAGGGAGAAATTTTTCTTAGTGGATCAAAGTACGCAATTAACGTGATATATCAGACTGTATAAAATAGGAAACAGAAATATAACCCAACAAACAGTTAAGACAATGAAATGGGTTCGAAGTCAATTCCATGAGGAACTAAGAAACTTTGTTCTGATGTTATATAATTCTGAAGAAAAACATTGCCTAACAAAATTATAAAGGCATTCAATTTGCCTTACCCTGTAAATGTTGATCAATTATCAGCCTGGAAAATTAAAATGATCCAGATTTTACAACACAAAGTAAAAGAATGCTCCTGGCATTGAATTCTGAGAATTGAGACTTTCATGGGAATTGCTACAAAAAAACCCCTGTAACCATATTATTGTTCGACTAAAAATTAAAATGCGAAAGCTTTATTATGAAGTTTAGACTTTATTTCTTCTAAAGCAAACACAGCCAGATTTACAAACTGCTTCGCCGTAAAAAATTTAAATCACATGTATTATATCTGTTGTTGTTGGTGTTGCAACTATAAATATGTGCTGTGTATGTTTAACTTGAAAAATTCATAAGATGCATAAGCAGTGAAAGACCTAAGGTTTGAAAGTACTGTACTGTTGTGCAACTCTTTCCATTACTTTCACTCCATCAGTTAAACTCTTTCTGAATAATATTTTCAAATTGGTTTATACAGAACTTATATTCAGATGAATATTAGGTAATCTCAAGAAGTATCTTTCCATCAGACTCTTTTTGAGCATTACTTTTAAAAGGCAGAGTTTCATGCTATATTTGCCAGTTAGAAATAGTCATTTTCCTCACCACTAAGACTAATCAGGCTTTTTAGGCCTCCACCCCATAGGAGGCTTCTTCATCACTTATTTTAATTACCACAGGAAGAGGAACTTGGATTATGATTGCAGCTGCTCCATGAATAAGATGAATTCTGTTCTCTTCCCAAGGTGACAGTCAATGCAGCTAAACTACTGCAGACTGCGGAAGAGGGGGACAGTGTAAACACCACTAACATTTTCAAGGGCATTCCAGTAACTCCAGAATTCTGGATTAATGATCAAGATTATTAACCTTATTATTTGTCAGTTTTTGTGTATTAATAATCAATGAAATTCAGCATGTGGAATTTCTAAGTCTAATTTAGAAATTTCTAATTTCTAATTAAAAAAAAAGGAACTTGGGAATGTAATTGCTTAAATGCTAAATTGCTGATTGTCCCACCACCAATGGATACTACTTCTGACAGACTTTGCCTGAGTACCCACCAGCAGGAACAGAACAGGAGAAAGGGAAAAACTACCATGAACCATTGGTCTGTGGAACAGTGTAGGTGCATGGTTTCCAATAAAAACATGACTATTGTGTTTCTGTGTGACTCTAGGAGTCTAGAATTTGTCTTTTCATTAGTCAGGAACTTTTCTTAACCACAAAACATGAACATAAAGAATTTCTCACAGGATAAGAACTTGCATATGGTATGAACAAATTTTAACACAGTGAAAGTGATTATGAATGACAGCATTACTCCATTCTGTTTATTTTCATTTCGCTTACCCTCAAGAAGAATGGGAACTTTTTCCCATAGAAACCAACTCTGAAAAATTCTGGCTCCAAGCGCTGTTGATCCATAATTTTGTCATACAGAGATGCTTCCATCATCTGTGTGAGATTGAGAAGAAATGCAATTAGTCTTTCTTGAAAGTGTATTTTTACCATAAACTATCACAAAACGGAACATCTTTCACCTCTGGAGTAACTGAATTGCAATAAATCTCTGAGCAACAGCTAGAACATCCAGAAGTTTCTGAATGCATCACATTAAGTAATTATACCTCTTAGGGATCTGAAGGTTTCCAAGAATTAAAAAATAAATCCTTTAAAATATGAAGTACTAATATTAAAGGGGTAAAATAGAAAGACAGTTTGAAACATATGACCCAGTAATCTGCTAATCACCCAAACACATTGCAGTAATGTGGTCAGTTAAATCAGCAAAGTCTAATTTCCATATTCAAGGCAATTGTGTCCAAATCACACCAGATTCCAATGATTTAAGCATCAAATATGAGCTCCTTTAAAATGCCCCAATAGCAATTTGCATAATGTTTGATCAATACATCTGGTTTTTATTTCACTCATAACACTGACACAAGGGGAATTTAATACCCAAGTTCCCTTTTTGTGATGATATTTTCAGCAAAGTTTTCAATACTGTGGAAAAAGCCAAACACAGTCTTAGCCCTATTTCAGGTATCACAGACAGTTATTTAGTATGCATATGATATCAATAGCTGCCTAATTATACTGCTATGAGAAATCCCCACACCTCCGTTTTTGGATTAACATTGGTGGCAAAGATACAGCAAAAGAATATTTCAAACACAAAACACATTCAGTACAATTAATTAAACATGCATAAATTAATCATTTTATTCACATGATGATAGTCATTTCCTTTTGCTTATAGGATTCTGCCATTGACATATCAAAATATATATGGAATAAGAAGATAATGGAGAGTCCTGCCACATTGCATAATTTTGCATAATGTTGTTAAGCAGCTCTGAATTAAAGGGACTTCACTCAGTCCTAGCAGCAAGCATGCTATATACACAGGGAATTTAAAAGGCAAGTTGTAATACAAAATTGAATCCATCAGAAGGAGGTAGGAAAAGAAGACTCAATAATTTTTAAAAAACACTATCTGAATGAATGAGAAACAATGTTTAGAGTTCTAAAATGAAAGAAGCAACAAGAAGACTGTACCAAGAAACATTCATTTTTACTATGTATTATTAAACAGACCATTTTTAAGCAGCAAATTTAAAAAAATGTGTGCTTTGCCTGTGGCTTTGCTTGCAATTACAACTGCAAAGTCATGCTGCTGCTCCTACTGAAGGACTACACACAGCACATTTCCTGGAACAACTGTAGGAAACTAATGAAAGTAAGTTTGTATTGTTATTTTTCTGCATAAGCATGCACAAAAAAAGGATGCTGTACAGGTACAAATATTGTAAGAACATTAATTCTATAATAAAATAAAGCAACCTGGTCTAGTGGAAGGTGTCGAGTAGGAATTAGATCATCTTTAAGGCTTCCAACCCAACCTGATCTATGAAGACAGGATTTTCTCGTTTTTCTTCAAAAAGCTCACACTCCTTTTTTATAATCCTTATTGTAGAAAAGATGCCTCAGGGTAAAAAATAAGAGTGCAAACCAAACCTAAGGACCATTCTGTGGTAAATTTAATTTCCTCAGTAATATTTTATAACCTAAATTAAAAAGCACTTGGATTCCTGATTGATGAAAAGTGTTCAAGTACATTACCCTCATCTTGCTGAGGTTTCTGTAGTCATAGTAGTTCTCATATTGTTCTGCAATTTTCCTGCATAAGATAATGCCATTTTCCCAACACTGCAAGCAAATAAAAGGTGCTCAGTAATTCAATGAAACTGTTTGACAATCTGTGATTTATTAGTGGTCTGTTCTATCTATACTAAGCCTTGTCACTACTGAAAATATTTGAACGCACTGTCCCCTAAACACGCTAATAGCTTCTGAGTAATACTGATGAAATCTTTGAAGAATTAAAAATATATTTAGAGACTTATTTAATTAATTATTCTTTTTGCACTATGCACAAAATGTAAGTCATTGCAAGAGTGATGGATGACTCTTTTGACACTACATGAGATGGATTCAACACAGTACGATTTTTACATTCTAAAATTGTACTTTTAATACATCTACCCTAATTTTTTTAGGTTGTACAATACTTCATTGCACCATGTAAGTTAAACTATATATTATAATTACAGAATTGTCTGAAAAACATGACGATCAACATCCATTTGATTACATTTATTAGCCTTACATGAATTTTACACTAGCTACAGAAAATTGTAATGCATTGCATGTTTGTCAGTAAGATGAATCAGAGCACTATGTGTATATAAAATTTTAGACTGCAGGATAATTACACGTGCTTAATTCAGAATAGGCATTTGTAGTAATGACAATGAACTGTGATTCCCCCAAACAAAATAATTTTTAGTTTTTAAAAGACACAACATGGTATTGTAAGGTGTAAACATAGCCCTTACAATCCTCACTTGGTCACTGAGTGAATTCCATTGGCTTTATAAGGCTCATTTTCACCTTTAAAATGGGGGGAACTGATATCACCTTTTACAAAGCGCTCTGGCAGTTACAAAGCCAAGTGCTATGCACATAAAAATTATTCTTATATGTAAGTGGGGGATTTCTAGGATACCACCACAGGATTAGAAGAAACGTACTGCATCGCTAAGTAACTGCTTAATCAAGCAAGGACAAATACTTCACCTCAATACAAGAAAAGAGTACAACCCTGGAACTAACATCCTAAATGGAATAAACTACCCTTCCCAGATCCACTCAGTAAAACAGGACTATTTTACCTTTCCCCTATCAAAGTTTTGAATGATGGTCAGATGGAGGCACTCCTTGCGTTGCCACTCTGTTTGCATGGGGTAGTTGAGAAATTCCCTGAGCGGCCGGTCAGACCACTCCAGCAGCTCGTCGTACAGCAGGAGAGTGTAGGCAGCCTCTGCAAGACAAATCACAGCATGGCCCTTACCAACAACAAACACATAAAACAGACAAACAAAGTACACAGAGATGTGAATGCTTTTCTTGAGAGGCACCTTTCTAATGGGTAGTTGATTTATTTTGAGTATTAGGCAGATGGTAGTGGTGGTTTTGGACGGAGTTACTATTACAGCTATAACAAAAATAGCCTAAAATTTTCATACACTATTTAAAGTGGAGTCACTGGGACACTTCTTCTGGAGTCTCAAAATACAAAGGAGACAGAAATTAAGTAACCATTTCCTGCTTAGCCCCAGTCTTCCCTACTGCTGAGGAGAAACCCTCAATGACTCTGCTGTCTGAAAAGAGGAACAAGGACTGGAGGATGAGGAACATCAGTAGTGAAAGAGGAAAGACAACAAGACTGTGGACACAGTCCAAAAGAGAGGGCTGGGAGGAAAACAGGGAGGCAGATGTGTGCTTAATACAATCCACTCCTTCCACAGAGAAATAAATTCCTGATAGCTGAGCCTTACCAGCTGGCCATAACAAGAAATTTAAAAGTGCAATGTTTTTCTCTTTTTAATTTTAAAAATTTTATTTAGTTTTTGGTTTGGCAGGAATCAAACTGGTTGTTGGTCTCTACTCAGAGAGCTGTTTAGTAATCTTTACATTAATCAGTATAAATTATCAGGAAATATAAAAACTATTATTTTTTTTTACTTTGATTTCAGGAATTCCTCAGAAACAGTACACTTCTATAATATAAAATTAATCTTTTTATTGGAAAGTCAGCCTTCGGCAAATTACAAAACACCAGAATTACTACTGGCTACAACAATTCAATTTGTCTAACTGAGCATATGTATTATTGATTTCCAAGCTGATATTCACAGTTAATGTTGCCACTCACAGGACCACTTTGCATGAGTGAGTCAGCACAAAGATGGGTCATATTCTGGAGATGTACTTCATTGGAGAAAGTAGTTCCCTACTGGACTTAATTTATTGCAGATTTTATAGGTTGTACATAAGGCAAAAAAATAACAGTAAAGTACTAAAGTTCATTTTGTGCTAAGCTAAGTTTGCCCCAGACAGCTATATCCTACTTCTGCCTCTGCCATACGAGCTCCCATAAGACAGGAGACTGAAGCCAAATTTTACAGTATTTTTTCTAGCAACAGTGTTCCTCTACACATCCAACTGAGAACCTGTGGATGAAAAAACATCACTGCAGCAGATAATTGTGTGAGAGAGTGCCTTGAAACCCAGTGTTGCAAAATGCTAAGTGTGCTGCAAACTGGTGCTGTGCTGTGATACACCCATGCAAGGAAAACCAGCTTGAGTTCCACAGACAACCTTAATTCTGGCATCACAGCAGCTCTCAGGGTGCTTGACTGGTAACCACCTTTGTCATAGCTTCAAGCTACATTTTGGTACTCAAGACATGAAGCACATCTATATAACAATTTTAAAAATCCATGAAGCTGATAATAAATTATTCAAAATCATAAGGAAGCAAAAGATAGCAGAACATAAGTAGCTGCTCAGGATAGCTCACTGTGACCTTTCCTTTCTAAACTTGGTATCTAAGTCCTTAACAAAATTTTATCTGCCATAACAATGTAGTTTTCTTAAGTTATAATGAATTTATACAGAAGGTTTATAAAATAAGAATGACCATACTGGATTATAAGTCTGAAGGTTTCCTCCACCCAGTATGTCTGGCAGTGGCCAACACAACAAATAAAATACTGATACCTCAGGGAGAGGTCTGTAACTACTGACTTGCATCAAAGCACTAAGGAAAGATAAATGATGTGGAAAATTCAATTTATACAGGAAATATTCAAAACACTAGATATGTCTAAGGTGGATAGGTAAAAAGTCTCATTACAGTTGTTAGGTGACTAAGGGGATGCAAGGAATCAGTGCATTTATGTGATTCAGCCTCAAAAGAGGTACATTTATAGCTGTAACTGAGTGCTGTGTAAAGAAAGATTTGAAATAATGTTTTGTATAAAAATTACTTTTTTTTTAACAGAGCATTTTTAGAAAAAATCCAGTAAATCATACCATGGAAATGAGAGAAAAACCATTTCATCCCTAGGTTGAAACGATGCCATTTAGCAAACTAATGCTGCAACATGTGGGAACACTGCTGAAGTACCAAGCTTATTTTGCTAATCCCAAATTCTCTAGACCAGCTGATTTACAAAAGTCTATATTGTCTCTCATAAGGCAAGGCAATGGACTACACAAGTCTGTTTTCCAATTTTGGGTGTGAGACAAGTCTTATTAAGGCTCTTACAGCAAAAAACTAAAAATAATAATAAATTTTAAAAAAAGGAAGCAGTGAAATCTACCGCAGCAAAGAATGCAAAAATCACACAGATTGATAACAAACATATGGGAAATACAACAAAGTCCTGGAAATAAATTTTGAGCAAAATACTGTTTAAAATCAGAATGGATGGCAAAACAATTGCCATCCAATTGCCTAAAAAAATTAGGTTCATATCACAGTTGAAGGTAAACTGGACACATAATAATACCCAGTGCAAAAAGGAAACTCAATACTGCTCAAAGAGTTACTAAGATCTACTATGCAAAATAATAGCTTTATACAAAAGCCAGCTGTAGCAAAGAGACTTCTTAATAACCAAAATTCTCTTGTGACTCACTATTGCCAGGTCACATGAGGAAACTAAAATCTCCCCTTAACATATCCTGCTATCTAGTCCTCATTTAAATCCATGAACTACAAAGGGAGTGTGGAAATTCCAAGTGAACAATCTTTCTTTTGGACAGCAGAAAAGCATAAGGAAAGTTGCTGTGACACCAGGTACCTGTAAGCTGTTTACTGGAGACCCCCAGCCAACTAACCCGCTTCTAAGAAAAATCAAAATCTAGAAATTTTGAACATATGCAAGTGCAAAGACTGGGGAAAAGCTGGAGGTATTAAAAGGTCAGTAAAATATTCTGGCAAAGATAATGTGATTTAAAAGGATACTGATTTTATCTTCTTCAGCACTCACTGATGGCATGCAGTTCCCCAAATGAAATGTGTATTTAGCTGTATAAACAACAGCCATGTACAATATCTTCTTATTTCTTCATGTAAAAAATAACCATCCTTGGCACAAAATTAGAGAAATCTTGCACAAGAGCAAATGTGGTATGTGAAGACTTAGAAAGACATCATGAAATTGCAATACTTGTCACAAGTTTTAGGATATCTACCTCATTATGAGTAAGTTATATGAGTCTTCCTTTCTTTTATTTATTTTTTTAAACCAAAAATGAGGTTCTGAAACACAGCTGTGTTGAAACACTTCACCAAACAGATAGCCAGGAGCATGACAAAAAAATGTATAGGCTCAGATACCACTAAATGAACTCATAAAAACTTCTTCCAAACTTTACTCCTTTTGGGCAAAAAATTACCGTATCACACATTTATTGCTAGTGGGTATCAACAGAAGTAATTTACATTCACCATGGCTCAGCAAATAATAGTGCCGTGGGGCTGAAAAAAGCAGTATTTTGAGACATCAATTAGGCAAGGAAACTCAGCTGTTGCCTGGGTTGCTATGTTCTGCACTGAGGATACAGCTTACAGGGTTGCAAAAGACTGCAAACAACAGACCAGTCCTAAATATCTTTTTCTAGTTTGTATTCAGTTACCTGTGAAGTTTTGTGCTTTCAGATGTAGGTCATAGAGCTTATGAATATAGCGAATATACATCTCTTCCTTGTTCAGTTCAGTCTTGTAAAAATTCTGAAATAAAGTTGTATTTTGTAATAAAATGTAGTAGTTAATAAATTGATGATAATGGTTGCAAATAAAAGACTTCAAACATAATCTTCTAGAAATACATGCATAGATTACATTTCTGAACATAAAACTGCCATTTATTGTTACATGGATGAAATTTGGACTGCAATATCATAATTTTTAGTTCAAAACATTCTTTATCTATTTACAAGCCCTAAAGCAAAGTATGAAAAAGTTACAGGGAGAGGAGTGCAAGCTATAGCGCTGTCCACAAGTACTGCCACATTCACAATGGACATGCAGTTTAGGTCCTCCTGCTAGACATACTCCATGGTCAGGATAATCTGCTTTGCTTAATAAAAATTTATAGGCTAGAAAAGTTCAAGCACTGGTTCTCATTAGCAATTAACAATTTCTGTTTTATTATTTAAATCACTATTTTAAACTATGCAGTTTTTCTTCTAGTGTACAGTATTCATATTCTGTGCCACTATTTACTAAATTGAGTTATTATCAAGGAAAAAGGTGGGAGGAACACTATGAAAACATAAAAAATAAAAATAAAAATAAAAACTTTATACAAAAGAGATTTTTTAAACTGATTTGAGAAAATTTAGCATTCATTGTCTCTCTGTTGTATTAAAAATTTCTTTGAAAATTATTAGGATATGAAATCCACCTTAGCCCATATGAGTCATTGAAAATCCCCTTAAAAAGTAATATGGTGTTTTGGGATTTTAAAATATTTTCATTTTCTCTTTATACAAATCTTGGACACTTTGCTAATAATAGATTAAAACCTCCTTAGGGATGAAAATAATCCAGGTACTTTACAGAATTCAGATCATGCCAGATATTTTGACAGCACGCCAGCTGCTTTATGGCTTCATAGTAAATATCATCCTTATTTAGAGCACTATTTTCCTACTGAAGAAATCCTTTGTTCTCTTATGTATAACTGCTACTTAGAAGTGATCCCAAATTGTTTCACTGACGTCAAAAATGCAGAATTACAAGTCAGCTTATCATGTTTTTTTCCCCTCTGGCTAAAAATACAGCTTTTCAAAAAATTCACCATGAAAATGGAAACTTTCCAAGGTTAACAGAAGTCAACAAACTTGTCAGTGGAAACTGGCCTAGAATCAAAATGCATCTTGTAAACAAAAATGACATCTTTTTCATACTATGGTTTAGCACTGTTGGTTTGTGGTAATAATGATAGCATGACAACAGGAGGTCTTGAGCAGCATTTCTGTCTCTTCTACTGGGGAGAGAATAGTCAGCCTGCAGTATTCACAAGATATCCCATACTATATGTTAAAAGAACCAACTTGCATCACTTATTGGAAGAAAAGAAACAAGAGAAATCATGTAGGTTTTGTTTGGGAGAGGAGGAAAGGCATGTTTGTTTCTACAAACTCAGAGACTAATTAAACTTGGAAAGTACTTTGTTAAGTTTATCCAGTAGGAAGAAACTTAAAACTGAATAATGCAGTCTTGGAGACCTTTCAGAACCAAGCTATGAAATGCCAAGGAAGACTATCTCCCTACTGTACCAATCTCAGCCTGGAAAAAATAACCAGTGATAATAAGTGTAGTGTTACTCTGCCAAATTCTACTCAAATTGCAACAAGAAGCAAAGTAAGTCCTATTCCAATGTGCATTTGTTCAACTGAAATTGAAAAGGAAAAGAGAAAGTATTATACAAACCAAAAGGCTAACAGTGCAGCCAATCTTTTTGCCATCCACTTCTCCCATTTTCATGCAGTCCCTAAAGCAGAAAGTAATGAAAGTCAAAAGGAATGCTCTTTATCCTCTTACAGTGAAGCACACCTCAGAAAACAGACATATTTCACTTGGCAAGCTGACTGAAAGGATTGCATTAAGCTGAACAGCTGACCCAAGTAGCTAAGAGATTTCATGCCTCCTTTTGTAGTACATTGAATACCTCAACTGTCAAGAAAGTCAATGTTTTCTTTCTGGCTCTGTGATTACTATGTGACCTTTTTTATGACACGGTAAAAAAGTAGCCAGTAGAACCACACTGAAATAAAAGAATAACAGGCAGATATCACCACATAATCACTAAAAGAAATTTAACATAACTTTAAAACATTCTTGCATACATGAGCTAAACAATTTTCCCAAATACTCTCATAACTAACAGCACACCACTGTTTTGAAAGACTGGGAGTCCTAGATGTTGAAATCCAGCTGGTTCCTGAAGAGAAATAGCAGCCACACTTCTAGAAATTAAGAGTTCAGTCTCTTTGTTGATGAAACACCTTTTTTTTCAAGCTATCAGTGATGACAGCAAGTGCAGTACTAGGTCTCACCATGTGTCCCTATGGAATGAGGGAGAAAACCTTACAATTAAGCTCTGGGCAGTGCTACAGTTGGTGGCAATAAGGAGAACTAAGCTGAAATGTGAAGCCTCTACACAGGCTCACAATTGACTGGGAAAATTGCTTTTAGTCTCACACTCCTGAAAGAGAGTACATGCCTCTCATTTCCCTCTTCTTTAATCACATGGTATAGTCAGATGTGAGGTGTTCATCCAGAGATCATGTCTTTGTATACACACTTACTGTGCCAGCTGACACTACAACTAAGCATGATTGACACAGTAATAAGAATTTTACATATTGTGTAAAACAACTGTCAGGTGATTAGTACTGAGCTCTGCGTCTTCAGACAGACTTGAGTCACCAACCTACTGCCAAAAGTTACTACATTCCCTGACAGCAAGCTCAAGCCCACGACTGGATTTTTTACACCATGGGGAGCCTACTTGGTTGTTTTCATCCTGCCAGTTGCATTTTCCTGTTGACTAAGCAGCTGCTGTCAGAGAACCTGAGCACTCACAGCTGCTGTATCCACGTATCCATGTGCAGTCAGCATTGAGCAAGACAACTGTATTTGTTTCCTAATATTTCAAAGATGACAACCCTACCTCTAAATTGTGATAACCACTCACCTGTAGTCCAGGAGCCTCTCCATGAGGCGAGTCACAGTGGCAATTAACGAAACGCCACTTTCCCTCCATGTTTCCCGCTCAATTTTCTTCAGCAGACTGAAAAAAAAAAAAAAGTCAGAAAAATGTCACTGTTTATTTTTAACTGTCACTATGACAACCTCTCTGCTTTTACCACTACCTTAATACCTTAGCAACACCTTTGACAGTTAGACTTTTTTTTACAAACACCCTCCCAAGAAGTGCAATTTGCAAACAATGTCTTACCTAGGATAAGGACCAAAAAGTGGAATTCTAGTCCAGGAAGCATTGACAAAACAAATGATTTTTATATTAGCTGCATCAGGTTAAAAATATGTCAAATACCTAATTTTCAGAACATATTAATATCCGAAAGACTTAACTCTTCCATAAAATTTTCATATTCAGTTCATGCTGATATGTCACAAAATGAGGAATTTAAAGGTATTCTTAGAAAAGAATATTCATCAGCTTAATATACCTTCTTAATTTTTTTAAAAAAATTTTCTTTTTCTCCTCTCTTCTCTAATATTTCAGTAAGCATGATATTTAAGAATAGAGGAGGGGTTTTAACAAGATGATTACCCCTCTTCACTTAATATTTCTTTCTGAGAACATACTATCATGCACATGTACAATTGTGCATGATAGTAGCCTAAAGTGTCATAAGATTATTTTGTTAAAAACTGTTGTGCCAATGTAAATGCATACTATGCATTGAAGTGGAAAGATTTCAAAATGTCAGTAAAACTGTACAATATAATTGTCTTTATTATTTTTGTTCTTTATATAATTCTGCTACAGGCCTTTGTTTTTCATTGCTTAAGTTTATCAAATATTTATCACTTAGGCATGAATTTCCACATTTTCTCTATAAGAGTGAGAAAGGAAATATTTATCTACAGAGCTGTGTTACTTTTATACTTTGGTGCAGGAGCTCAGGTGGATGACATGTCCATGGAGATATTTCAGCAGCCCCCCTGAAAATGTACTCAGTTATGGTTTATTTAGAAAGCTCTGAAAATTCCCACATCCGTATCCTTAGAGCTTTTAGAGCACCTCTGAACCTTCTGTCTGTCAGCTCCACTGACCTTCATCTACCCTGAGCACGCTCAGTCCTGAAAACCTCCCACACCCAAACCTCAAACCTGTAACAGCGCTCCGGAACTCCTACATGCCAACTGCACTAGCTATACACTCCAGCTCTGCTCCTTACAGCCTCAGGGATGTCACAGATCCAATTCTCCAAGCAAATTTGACCTAAATGAAGCTGTGCTCTGCTGGAACTGAGGAGCAAACACTGATCTTCATCTTGCACCCTTATAAGAATCTTAAACTCGCTTCTTCTCTTAAGGAGGCAGTCAGATGTCTTTCCCTCACAGTCAGAGGCTGACTCTTTTTCATTGCTAGCAGGCAGATGATAAGGCCATCCTTAACCAGAATATGCTGAAGCACTATGCTGGCACCTCTGTTTTCCATACAGAGTACCTTAATAAATTTTTGAACCCCTTATGTTCCTTCTAATAGAAGCTTTTGTGTCTAGTAAGAAGTAAGAGTAGAGCCTGTCACGTTATTGAATCTTGATTACCACAGGGATTTTTCATTTCTACTTTGTTTTAACCTTATGTTAAAAAGGAACATTTCAACCTAGATTCAATAAAATAATTACTGATAGCTCCTCTAGAAAAACAATAGAAGTATGACTTCTCTTTCAAAACAGATTGTTCTTATCTGCATTTGACTTGTGCATTTTCTGTAAAATTGCATTGGCACGTTCATTATAAACACACAATTTGTAATAATGAGTTGAGTTGATACATTCAGAGTACTTATACAAATTGACATCAATGTGGTCAGTTGAAAAAATGAAAGACTTGCCTTCTGAAGCATGCCTCCCTCTCCCCCCAACAGATTTCCAGCACAATGCACAGAACAAACTCAGAATGAAAAAGCTACTCAGATATATTCTGGCTAAATCTAGATAGAATTGATCCTGTTCTTACAGATCCCAAAGCATAGCCAAGATGCTTGACTATTTGTACAAAGCACTAAGGGGGTTAAAAAACAAAGGGAAACTATAAAAATGTTCCTGTCTATCCATGCTAATATAGCCTAACATCTCAACTCACCTGAACAATTATGGTTTGCTTTGTTTGGTTTGGTGGGGGGGAAAGGAGGTATATTTAATTATTTTTAATCTTGGGTACCCCGGGTGATCCAGAATGGTGATCCAGAAGACCAGAGCTCTCCAGGGACAAACAGCAGGCTTAGAACAATGCTCAGGCTAACTCAATCATGTAGTAAATGGATTTTGTATGTCTAAAGCACAGCATTATTCAGACTTTTAGCTCACAGGCAGCTAATCCTAGAGGTGCTTTAAAACATCTGGACGCCTCTTTTAGTGTTCAAAGACCTCGCTATAGCCAGAGGTTCCCTGAACGAGTCATAAAGGGTCTCAAAAGACTCACTCCAGACAGAGTCTAATGGACTGGGCAGTGATGAATTCAGTCATGCATTTGGAGAAGAAATTAAGATGACTGAAGACAGCAGAGGAAAGGTAGCAGTCATCAGTTTTTATATAATAGATTCATGGTTGAAAAAATCACCCAGAAACTGGCAGACCTCAGTTATAAATCCCTGCTCAGCTGAATGTCAGCTACAATTTCTTCAAAGAGAAGCCTCACTGCCAGGCCCCCAGCAGAACCCATTAGTCCAGGTTTTGTGCTTCTGTGGGGCCACCTAACTTACAAATCTTAAATGCCTTGTCTTAGGCCAAACTGAAATACAGCTGCAGAAGTAATAAACTGCCAACATCCATCTGATTCAGAAGAAAGACCTACTTGAATATAAATCCTCGCTTCTGAGGATTTTATTTTAACCACCAAATGTTCAATGAAGTAAAATAATTCTTTTCCCTGTACTAATTAATTCAGTAATTCAATTGCAGTATTACAGTATAAATGTAGATAAGAACAGCTTTCATACCATATTTACAATGGATAGCAATTGCAATATCTAGTTTCTTATGATAACAAAATGTTCACAACTTCATGCTTTGCATTTCCTTCAAACGACATCAGGAGCTAATCAGTGAATGGTCACATTCAAGTCCCTAGAAAGACATTGATTCAAAACAAACAGCAGTCACCTTCCCTGTCCTTTCTCTGTCTTTTTATTTGACATAGGTAATTCCATTGTAGGCAACAAATTCTAAGCGCATAATATCTTGTCTATCTCCACAGATGCTTATAATTTATCCTTGAAAATAGGTGTTCAAAGGAAAGATGCAGTGATTGTTTCTGGGAAAAAAAGCAGTTAACGGGGGAGTTAAGAGATTTAAATTCATTTTCCAATTCAGGCAAAATAAACAGCACGACAAAACCTGAACGTCTCCCACCCACTGCAGTTCCCAGGCTGTAGGTGTGTGCATCCCCTTGGTTCCCAGTGATAGCTATCAAAAGTAACCACGCCTAATCTAAGAAAGATCAGGTAATATTGTAGCATTTTCTTTCAATGAAGACTATGAAAACACTGCTTGCTGCAAAACTGTATTACTATTCCAGCTTTTGGGTACCTGCTACATCTCTGCCACTTCAGCCTAAACAAGTCTGTTCTCTTGCACTGTGTAAAGACACGCCAATATTGCTTAGTTTAAATTACCCATGGAAGAAATAAAGAAACCCCAGAATCTCAGGCTAACCAACCCTGTCTCTTGCAGTCAACTCCCCAAACTGCCCATTTGATTTTCACAATTTTTCTTCACACGCCCTAGAATGATATGACATCCTCCATTTCAGAGCATTAGTATCTTCTACAGGCTCTCCTCTTGAGGGGTGGTAATGCATACAGACAATCAAAGTGAAAAAAAAACCTAATCATAAATACTACCTTTTTCATTAGCTGGGAATGAACTTGAGCACTTACTCTGAAATTTCACAGAGTTTAGTTTTAACTTCTGTTATACCATGACAGAAACCACAAGTATACTGATGCTGTGAGACATTTTGCAATTTAAATTACCATGACTATGTTTTCAGCATTTAGATTTATAAAAGGTGGTCAGCATTTTTCACTGTATCATGTTTAACATTCCCCAGTTGAAACCTAACTCAAAACCATAAAAAATTAGGAATTGTATTTGATACCAGTATGCTTTTTTATAGAATTTTAAGTTATTTGAGACATACTGATGTATTTTACATAGGCTTTATTTTATAATTAGAGCTTTTCCTTAAATGACTTAATTTTACAGTTAGAATACTGTATTACTAAAATATTGAAAACATCTTACCTTTTATTATCTTTACTCAGATTAGGAAAATGTCATGAATAATTACAGGAAAGTTCTGCTTAAGCATACTGTACTACTATTCACTATTATTCATTCAATTCCATACTATTCTGCCTAATTTTCACCTTTACTTCTATACATGATAAATATTTTAAAACTCTTTTTTTAACTCAGTACAATTACAGATTAATAAGTGTTTGCTGCTTTCAGACACCAAGACCTGACTCTTGTTCTTTAACCAAAGACAAGAGAGCTAAAATAATACTTAAAGAAGAAAAAATGATTAAGAAACTATATAAACAGGAAAAAAAAATCATGCATTTAGTAGAACTGAAGAAAACACAGCAGCTTGGAATCCTAAAGAGGAATAATACATCTTCTACTAAAATAAACACATCAGAAATAAGTGAAATCTTTCACAATTGAGCTCTGAGGAACAACAGAGTCCTGTTAGTTATTCTGCACCTGTACTCTGTGACAGTCATTTATTTCAGTCAGTGAAACAATTTATGCACAACTTTAGGGACTTCAACATTATCATTAGTTTTCCCTATTAAATTTAAGTGACATGTCATTTATTAAAAAGCACTAAAAGCTTAGCCAGTAATTTATCCAAAAAATTAGAAAGAAATAATCTTATCAGAATAAACACAATTGTTTACATCAAACAAGAAATCAACAAGTGACATTACTCAGAGGACGACAAGTAGCAATAGAAAATCACTTATTAAATGCTTTGCTGAATTGTCATGCCTTGTTTTCAAAATGCTCCATCTGAGTCTACCTGCACCCAATGCAATCATGAAGCATTTCTTGCTTTTCTGATTTTAAAATTAGTAGGTAGAGAATGTTCTGTGATATAACAGATTTAGCCTTTCCCAATTATAGCTGTATGCAAGAAGTACTGCCAGACTTTACAGATGCTGTACAACACCATGAAACATTTTATTCTTCAGATTTTAAGGAAACAAAAAAAGAAAAAGAAAAAATGAGCATCACAACTGGTTTAAGCATTACTTCTCTACAAAGACATTAGCATCTGATACAACCAACTGAACTCAAGGAATTATAAGATAAACATATTACTCACATACTGTTGAAGAGCTCTCGGTATGTTTCATCACCTTTACCTTCTGACATTAGGCTGTCCAGTTTGTCAATCAGCTTTGCTTCCACCTGCAACATATAAGTGTGGTGTAAACTGCTTCTTTTTCCTTTAATGAGATTAGAGAAAACAGAGGGAAGATATGGTTTTATGTAAGAGACTTTGCTAAATGCATATTTTAGAATTATTGGTCAATCATGTGATGAGTCACTTCATCTCTTTGAAGCTGTTATAATTCCTGAGGTTTGTAGGGCTTTCTTTTTTTTTGTGGTGGTGGTGGGTTTTTTTTTTTTTTTTTTTTGGAGGGAGGGAGTTAATTTAAATTGAGCAACGTGACTTTAAAACTACAGGCTGAGGAGCATTTGCTGCTGCTAAGGCAGCTATCTATTTATGGAGTCAGAGGAAAAGCACACAGCCCAAATAAATTGCCTGAATTCTCATTGCAAGGCTGTAAGCACAAGATATTATCTTAGACTGAAGTAAAAATATCATCTTTTCCTACCTGCACCTCATTCTTTATAATTTAATATACATAAATGTCTGCACTGTTCTGAATACTTGGGAGCTCAGACTCTCCCAACACCCTTACCTGCCAGTGTATTTCATTAGAAAGCAAATTTCCTGGACTTACCTATTAGCTATCAAAGAAACTTGCTGGTTAAGAAAATCCAGTGCTGATTCCTTCAATGCATGTTTTTAAGTGCATTGATTATAAAAAAAATATAGAGCTGAAGCTACCCTGTGTATTTATATTTCAAACCTCCTTTTTATCAGTAATATATTACAAATCACAAGTCCAGGGGAGAAACCAAGCTGTTGTAATTATTTTGTTACAGAATAAATCTATTACAATTTACATTTAAAACCAAGCTTAAAAGCCAGAGTAGCAGAACACGTCGATTTTCTTCCTTCTCACTCTCTATTAACATTTCTATTGTAATGTTTAACAATAAGCTTATATATTGATAGTGAAAAGCTACCTACTTACATCACCTGCACTACTCTTGTTTTTAATAGTTTGGTTTGTGTTTTAGATGCAACTCCCACCCTAAGCATTACGATTGCCTGGGAGTAATTAAAATACTTCTACTTTCCTTCATTTTGAAGCAGCAGGAAGGAGGGCACTGAGGATGGTTTGAGGCAGTCTGAAAGAACTGAGTGGGAGCTGAGGGAGCAGATGGCATTCTTGGTCGTTCCTTCCTAGCCCATTAAGAATGTGTTTGAGCAACAAGAATACTTGGATCTCTACTGAAGAACATCTGGTCTTTTTCCATAGTAACCAAAAGGGAAGCGGATTGAATCCTATCTAACCAGCAGTCTGTACCACTGTAAAGCAGAGGTGAAAATCCACCACAACAACCTTGTGGAAAACAGCTCAAGTTTTGTTCTTCACTTCAGCAGGCCATGGATTTTATTCCTCATCTCACTTAACTAATATGACAGTATTAACCGG
The DNA here is from genome assembly GCF_000277835.1 of Geospiza fortis. Classification (NCBI taxonomy): domain Eukaryota; kingdom Metazoa; phylum Chordata; class Aves; order Passeriformes; family Thraupidae; genus Geospiza; species Geospiza fortis. The sequence goes on from NW_005054411.1 coordinate 1,760,118, forward strand.
TGAATCTTACTAACCCTGCAAAGAGAAAAAAGGGAAAGCCCTTGTAGGTATCTTCTCCACCCTGAACCACCAATGGAACTCCAGGTTCAAGTCTGCTAGGACTGTATGAAGTGCTTTATATTCAGTCCTGTTTTATAAAGAGCTTCACACAAAGTACCTGTTTAAAGTTGCCACTTCGCCTTTGCTCCCAATCCATCATGTCATGGAAAATAGGAATCATTACGTTCCTCAGGTCTGGCTGAGGGATCAAGGTCACTTCCAGGAAAGGGCCGATCAATGCTGGAATAAAGTGAAGCTTGTGTTCCCCTAAAAAGAAAATTAACATAAACTTGAATGTGAATTGGGTGTCCTGTGAGTTATCAAGCAATCCAAATGGTGTCTGAAGAATGAAAAAATAGCATTTTAAATGCCTATAGTTTTTTTTTTAATCACACATATATCATAGCATGGGCTATTTCTTAAGCCCAAAAAGTGAAAGGTATAGACAAATGAAGAATATAAGGCAAACATAATTTGTCAGATTTTATTATGCGCTACTGAGTTCAGAAGTGACAGTGGGTTAGCTGTATCTGAAGTTAATCCTCCAGCAAGGTAACAAAGACAGACAAACCACTCTCTCTACATTTCATTTATATTTCACGGGAATAATTTGGTTTCTAAGCTCTACATCCTTGAGTTTACAAAATGGTTAACTGTCTGGTTTTCTCATCAAATGGTGCTCATCAAAAAGAGGTAAGTACCTTGATTTTTACCTATCTTTAGTTTTGCAAGTACAGAAATGGAAATATGTGTTTTAATAGCAGGAAAATGAAAATACGACACAGCTGTTCTCAAAACAACTTGCTTTAAAATCAGTTCTAAAACATCTATTATCTCACCACATTCCACTTAAAAGAAAATTAAGTTCTAGTCAGAAAAGTTAGAAATGGCAGAAATGGCATACAGTAAACACTGACCATTCAGTTTCAGTTTTCCACAAGTAGGACTTCTGATATCCTCAAAATTAAGGGATTATGATTCAGGATGCATTGATTTTTCCAAGCTAGGAATTCATTTACATCCAGCCTATCTCTGGATATTCCAGTGGGCATTCACCCCTGCTTGCTGCTGTGCTCAGTGTCTGAGTTTGTGCAGAGGAAAACAACAACTCCCTTTTCTGGAAACATCCTAGAAGCTTATCCCTATGAAAACAAGGTGACTGTACAAGGATCAAGGCTTAGGATATGATGACTCTTACTGCTACAAGAACTGTAAAATGCTGACCAGCACAACACCAATTGAAATAAATATCCTAGCATTTAGTTGGACATATTACCAGATGAGCTCCTTATTGTGTCCCACAAAACTCACCCCTACTGAAAGGCATCATTTGCCTGCATCCCAAGGTTCTATTGAGCAGAGAACAACATGAGCAGAGAGGTGATGCACACTAAGGTGCACGTGCAGGAAGAAGATGGGACCTGGGAGAATACCCTTGATACACCAGTTCTGAAATACCCACCACATATCCATGTAATGTAGGGGGATGTCTCAGCAAGTCAGCAATACTAAATATTGTAAATAAGTAAAATATGCTACTTATCAGATATTAACAAGATATTAATAAGAAAATATTTATTATTTTGAACATGTCTCTCTAGTACAGGCCAAGTTCAAAGGCTAGTTTTTTGCAACTACATATCTTGCTGGGGAAAAGATTGATAGAACTGAAATTACAGTATCTCAAAAGTCACTGATGATGGTTGCTGTATCTTTAATAAGCCCTCTGATGAAGTGAATAACTGAATAACTGAAATATAAAGGTGACAAATGGAGCATCCAAGTCTTTACTTACTTTTTATTTTTTTCCCAAACAACATTCAACTGCATTTCTCTGACACTCATAATTTCAAACAGTTTGCACAATTATTGCTTAAAAATATAAATGTGTTCCTAAGATTATATTCAAGCATGTATTTTTCCTACGTTGTCTAACGTTGTCTCATTTATACATTAGTCACTGACTTGTTTATGTTTTAGCGCAACTAAGGCTTCAGAGAAGACTTGATGCAAATCCAGGATCTCAGGAGACCTTCAGAATTAAGACATGTCTTGTCCTTAAACAGTTTGACAAGACTAAAAATGAGAACCTAAGTGCATTTCAAGCCATAATAATTCTACCCAAAAGGAGTAGTACTTTTTTTCCTAATTTTCTCTGATGGTATTTTCTCATTTGTCAGCGAAGAAAAGAGGATGGGTCAGCTACAGTATCAAGGCACAGAAAGCTGAGTTTAGCTATAAAGAAGGGAATTATAAATTACAAACTTTTTCCTAAACTTGAATCAAGACTTCATGTCTTGAATACAATTATCAACAACTCATCTATCGCTGGGAAGTAAATATAATAGGTAAAGAACTAATAATCTGCTTTCATTTTAAGAGTTACTGATGATGTATTTAATCACTTACCTAAATTTTGCCACATACTGAAGATTTCACATCCCATTGTTACCCGCATGTCACCATACCTGCAGTGTATTAAAAAATAAAGCAAGAAAGCGAAAGATAATTTAAGAAAATCAAGTTCATAGGCCATTCTGTGACATTATTAAATGAAATGTCTCATTTGTAGTTCACAAAAAAAAAACCTTTGAAAGTGCTGGTTTCTCCCAAGTGTTTTGCTCTTTTGATTGTACCCAGCTAAAACTGGATTCCTAAACCCAGGTTTATTTGAAATACTGTCAAAATGCTACACATCAGTAACACAGCTGTGAAGCAAAACCTGTTTTTGCCACAACATGCTCCAGTTCTCTCTCTGAGAGCAAATAGTTTTGCTCTAGCTTAAAGAAAGACAATTAATTCATACAGACAATAGCATGGCGGAAACACCTGAACAAGTTTGAGTGACTAATACTTTCACTGGCAATGAATTGCTCTTCTCCTCCCAGTATCTGAACCTCCCAGTTTAGGCACTCATGAAGGTTACTGGCTCTGAAGACCTGTACCAAGGGCCAGAACCAACTCTTGTTCTAGTCAGTGGACATACCATTATGTTTTTCTTTTGGTGGGTCCTTTTGCAACCTCCAATGTCTTGCATTTTGAGAAATTTTAAATCTATTACAGTTTTCTACAAGCTGATAGCAATACTTACTTTTCTAAAACCTTTTTCTTCTTGGAAGGTGTGAACATCTCCAGTTGCAGACATAACTGGTTTATAAAAATGACAGCAAGAAAAAAGTAGGAATCCCATATCTACAATAAGCACATGGCATGTGGTTATTTCATTTTCTCAGTACGATCTACAATCACCCAAGATGCAAAATTTCCAATCACAGCCCTTGTTTCAGTCTCAACCGCTAAATTACTCAAACTGCTTTAGACTAAATTTCTTTGACTTGAAATACACTTTTCACCAACCCCAAGATGTTCAGCAGAAATGCATCTTTTACATATCCTACATCTTGAAATGCAAAAGTTTCAAAGTTACTGATTGGGTTTTTTCATCCCTCCAAATCAAAAAGCCTGACTTTTGGGAAGTTTCTTCGGGGTATATTTAAATAGAAAACTACAGAAATTATGCCCTGAAGTCCAAAACCCAAAAAATTCTAACACCTCAAAAGCTATCACATAACAGGACTGGCATTCTCTGTCCATCACATTTTATAATACTCTTTGCAAGTCTCACTTGCTGCAAGCTTCACTGGACAAAATTAAAGCCAGATTTTGTTAAGATATTGCAAATATACAGATTTTTTTGTGCTCCTGCTTTATGAAATAGATGTTAAATATTCTACTTAGAAGACTTAGAGATAAAATTAAAGATAAAATTAGATACTAATTACTATAATCCAATTATAGATGCTTCATGACTGGAAGTGTAAAGGGAGCCCTATTCCAGACCCTGCAGTTCAGC